>NC_080175.1:98408247-98650747 GCF_950295315.1 Erinaceus europaeus
ATATAAAAATTTTTTAAAAGCAAGAGAATTGGATGTTTTGTTACTACAGTTGTTCTCTACTGAATACAATTGGCAAAGAGATATACTGGCATATATATATATATATATATATATATATATACATATATATATATATATATCAACTAAAGAACAATGATTGTCTGTAGGACAACACCTATTATAATAATCAAACAAGTAAAAAGCAGTAAAACTTAATGTTGACTTAGATCTCACTTAAACCCTAGGTCTATTCCCTCCCTAACTTGAGGCCAGATCCCATATCCCAATACCAGTGTGGATACAACAAATGACAGTCTATGATATAGTAACTGGGAGAAAGTCTGACCTCCTCAGATACGTAAGGACTACAAACTCTGGATAAGGGCAAGAGACCGGCTCACTGTAATGATGGCCATTGTGGTCACTACCAGGCCACCCCGTCATCTGGGGCTCTAGTCAGGGAGTCCTGGGATTCCCACATGGATATGATGGGCCTAGACCTCTAATATGATCCCTCTCTCCACCATCACTGGTTACTTCCAGAAGGAATGTCACCATAAGCCTTCTCAGAGCATCTCCAGGACCTGCCCTCACTGCCGAGCAGCCATGGTGGGGACTCCCCACTCTCTGAAGGGAGGCTGGGTCAGCCTGCTCTGTCCCTCGAGGAAGATGGGTCCTGACATGAGAGCAGCCTTGAATGTTCCCAGCTGTCACCATGGACTGTGAGCTCAGACTGACAGGGACTCAGAGGCCACACAGGCTCCTGTGTTAAATGGGAATATATATGGGCCCTAGGTCAGATTGATGGGGCTAACAGTTAATGGCATTTATATTTTTTCCCCATGTCTGAGAGCTACTCTTTGCCCTGATCCAGCTTTCCAGGCCTATTCTCAACTCTGAAACCATCTTCATGTTAGCTGCAGGCTCAGGCAAAAATGACTAAAGTCATGGGCTCCTAGGAACATACCTACAGTAGACTCCCCAGCTTCTTCTCACACCAAGACCCCGATTTCATCTGCTCTAGTCCTACTTTTTGGTTCCTGTTCATTAAACAGCTTTATATCTCACCACCTGTCAGCCACCTAGTTGCAGACACTAAAATGATTCCATCCTGACCTCCTCAAGCAGACAACCTCACCAATGTGTCCCAAAGTCTCATCACCCCAGAGCCCTAACCCACCATGAAAAAGTACAAACAGACTCAGGGTGTGGATCCACCTGCCAACACCCATGTCCAGTGGAGAAACAATTACAGAAGCCAGAGCTCCCACCATAAAGAATTGTGGTCCATCCTCCCAGAGGGATAAAGAATAGGGATGTTTCTAATGGAGGGGATGGGACACATAACTCTGGTGCTGGGAACTGTATGGAATTATACCCTGTTATGTTACAATCTAGTTAATTATTATTAAATCACTAATAAAAGTTATAAAAAAATTAGGTCAGGTCAATTTTCCTGCAACTGTTTTTTCCCAATATAATGTTCTTTCTTTTTTGAAAACTTTTTAAAATATTTATTTATTCCCTTTTTGCCTTGTTTTTTATTGTAGTTATTTTTGTTGTGTGAGTGTCTCGGGTTTCTTTTTTCTGAAACTCTTAAGGAAGTCTAAAATTCTGGTGACAGTGACAAGATTTTTGGAAAACCACAGCTTGTAATTCTTAATATATAATTTTGGTTTTGTCCTTTTCCCTTTCTATGGTATTGAGTAATTGACGTGAAACAGCCGTCTAGCCAAAGTTTACATTGCACTTCACCCATTTCCCTTCTCACATAGACAAGTAACTAGATTTGGCCGAGGAAATGTGGGCCTGTAGTGAATGGAGATGCAGTGTACAAGTCTGAGCTTACAGGATGACATACAGGACAGCGGTGTTCCCCCTGTTCGGACACTAGCAATAAACTTCTTTTTAACTATTTTGTTATCTTTTTATTTGTTTACTGGCTAGAGGCAGCTAGAAACTGAGAAGAATGAGGGGAAGGAGAAGAAGAAGGAGAGAGACAGAGAGACCTGCAGCCCTGCTTCACCACTCGTGAAGCTTCCCCCCTGCAGGTGGGGGCCAGGGGCTTGAACCTGGATCGTTGAGCACACGCTCAACCAGGTGTGTCGCCAGTCAGCCCCCTTTTATAAAAACATATTTTTAAAAAATCTTTTTATTTATTATTGGATAGAGACAGAGGGAAATTGAGAGGGGAGAAGGAGATAGAGAGGGAGAAACAGAGAGACCCCTGCAGCCCTGCTTCACCACTCATGAAGCTTTCCCCCTACAGGTGGGGACCAGGGCCTTAAACTTGTATTTCACTAAGTTACATTTTGCTTTTATTTATTGTTGTAGCTATACTTGTCTTAGCTATAGGCTCCAATTGTCAGAGGGCAGTACACTGTACAAAGGGGGGTGGGTCTGCCCCATGAAGTCTGCCTGCTGAGTCTTATTCTAGAGCCTCACCCAAAGCATCCTGCTGAATCACCACTTCTTCCTTGTTTGTTTGTGTTTGAAAGTAGTCTATGCCTCTTACACAAAACAGGAACTAGTTGTCCTCTTTTCTATAAGTGATCAACAAGAAACCAAAAAACTTCAATTCTCAGGGACTATGCAACTTGAATGTCACTACTGTGTTCCCCAAAGAAAAAACATTTCTGTACTTTGATGATGAGTTTGCTACTACTGAAGTAAATAGCTTCTATTATTTGGGAAAGAAATTTACATCAAGACCACAATCAACCCCCCAACTCGAGTTATCCTTTGCTACCCCTTACGTAGCATTCTATTATTTTTCAATTTCTGTGTCTCAGAATATATTTCCCCATAGGACATGCCGTCATGTTCGTCCTTCTCATCATGAATTTTTGAGTCAAAATGCTTCATAAAAAGGCCAATAAAGTATTTCACTTGGACATAGTGTGCTGCTTCACCAAGTGTGCAACACAGGTTTGAGTTGGGCCCCCACTGCACTGAAGGAAGCTTCGGTGTTGTGATATCTTTCTCTCTCTCTGTTGGAGAGTGAACCCACTGTCCGGAAAGCCCAGGCCGTTGTTTCCATGAGGTCCGAGTGGGTGGACCCCAAGCTCTCCCCTCTCTGGGTTGAGACAATAGCAGATTCACCTGACCTTGTGAACTAATGATGGATGGCTTCTCCGGATAGGGGCTACCCTCCTGCACATGCCCCACCTCTCCCCTTAAAACAAAGTCCATGAATTACTGTACATTGTGTCTGGCCAAACTTGAAAACCACCGCAAACTCCTGTTACTAAATTGGCCCCCTCCTCTGAAGTGCCCGTAATTTAACCCTGAGGAAAACCGCATTGTGAGCTTGTGATCAAACCTTGTATGGTCACTCTTCATTGTGATCAAATACTTTGTAGGTCAGAATGTGACTATGCCTTGTGCTGCTTTGTGTTTGGGTTAATGATGACCTTAACATTCTCCCTGTGCAATGGGTATATCTACTTGCTTACTCTCTCAATAAACGGATCCACCCACTTCCCTGAGGCCTCCCCTGGAGCGGGATGATTCTGGCGTGACTCTTGCCTCTCCACACATATCGTCCTGCACACACAGAGCCACCCCAGGACTCTCAGGGGGCTACTCTGACCCTGTCACCCAAGGGCCAGGGAGGACCCAGAGTAGCAGCCTGCATATCTCTCTCTCTCTCTCTCTCTCTCTCCTTTTGAAAGGAAAAAAGTTAATAAAGGTAACTATCCATTTTATCTTGAATTTATCCTTTCCAGCCTCCTGTTTTCACAGAAGATCCTCGGAGATTTAGGAAGAAGCATACTTTAACGAGCTCAAAGAAATATGATGTCTGAGGTCCTGGCAGTGGTGCTCTTGGAAGAGCACAAACATGAGTCACCGTGACCGAGGGGCCAAGTGCCAGTGCAGATGCCCCTCCTTCTAGCACTTTTGCTTAATCTATGTCCTGAACCAAACCAATTTCTTCTACGTTCTTCACATTTTACATTAATTTTTTGTGTATTTATTGCTTCAAGCCTCCTTGTCTATTAACACTTTAGCTGTTTGTTTTAACCTCTTGACCTCAAATCTGGTACTTGATATACATTCTTGGTTTCCAAACTGGTTTTCCTACATCAGTTTTTATCTAGTAAACCCCTACGTACTTTCTATTATTAGAACATTGTCACTCACTGCTCAGAGAATATGGCATATTATCTCATTAGTCATCATAAGCTGTAAACAAAAATACTGTTCCTTTTCTCAAGAGACAACACATATGAAATATGTTAGTCGGTGAAGCTCGTCCAGGTCTTGAATTCATAGTAATTAATGGGGAACAGTCAAAGATGCATGGCATATCCAACTTACTGAACTTTTAATATTTTATTCTTAGTTCTTTAACATTGCTTTATGAAGGTATAAGATTTCAGGGGCACAGTGGCATGTGTGTGTGTAACTCATTGCACCCACTATTACAGTTCTTGGCCTGCCCCAGTCTCCATCCCTTTCAAAAATTAAACTTAAGCATCCTAGACTAAGACATGAGGGGGGAAAGCAGATATTGCCATGAACAACATTGTGGCCAGATGCACTGAAAATTAATTAATGATTTTAAAAGTATTTTTAGAGAGAGAGAGATACCACAGCATCAAAACTTTCTTCAATGCAATGAGGATCAGGCTTGAACCTAGGTCACACACATAGCAAACCAATACTCTCACCAATGAGATATTACATGTCAAAGCTCAAATGTCAAAGGTTAGTTATTTTCTTTATCTGATTTTAATGAGAGAGAGAGAGAGAGAGAGAGAGGGAGATACCCGAGCACTGCTCATCTCAGGCTTATGGTGATACCTAGGAGTGAACCTGGGACCTCAAAGCCTCAAAATTTAAAAACAATCCACTGCAACACCTTAGACGTCATCTCCCAGCTGGTCATGGCTCAGTGCCTTCACTTACAATGTGCAGAATCTGAACAACCAAACTCTATGGAGTTAACTATGTCTGTATAGGCAGTCACGTTGATATATATATATATATGTCCAAGAATGATAATGATAACGAATCAGTGCTGTATATATGCTGTGTGTGTGTGTGCGTGTGTGTTAAAACAAATTTATAGGACAGAAAGAAATTGGAGGGAAAGGAGAGAGAGGGAGAGAGAAAGAGAGATGCCTGCAGAATTGTTTTACTGCTCATGAAACTTCCCCTTGCACGTGGAAACTGGGGCTTTGAACACAGGTCCTTTTCAATGGTAATAACTGCATTCAGCGGGGAGCACCAAGGAGCCTGACCCCACACTAGAGAAAAGTAGCTGAGTTTTGGAACAAGGGTTCCACAAGCCACAGTACGTACCTTCCTTCCAGCATCAAGCACGTAAATGTTCTCTGAAATTCTCATTTCAATACCCAGTCAAGTGAAAGGACCAATGTGCTGTGAACATATCTGGTAGCATGTAAAATGGTAAATCTACCAATCATATATATATATATAATTTTAATAAAAATCGTACAAAATGAAGTGCATACCATAATGTTGGTTCAGTACTAGCACTCAAATGTGGGGTAATTAGAATTGTGAGTACTCATATTTATATATAATATTAAGCTAGTTCTTCCTTATTTAAACCAAATTTTAAAATAAAGTTGTATAATGTTAATAAAATTTTGTCAATCACTAATCTTGATAATATTAGGTTTTTGTGGACTTTTTTTAACTGACTTTCATTAACATTAAGATTCCAATTTAATTTTCATGTTGTGACTAGTATTAACTTTCAAATTCACATTTTATTTTAACTCATTTGTCCTTAAAGTTCAAATTAGAATTAATCTAGTTCTTGATTAAACACTGTGTGAATACTGCCTATTGAACAGTGTGACCTATTCATGTGTCATACAATATAGAAAGGGCTGGAGGCACATCTGTTTAATTTATAAAGTTATGTCATGACCTTCTACCTTCTGCAACCCTCAATGGCCCTGGGTCCCTGCTCCCAGAGGGATAGAGAATGGGAAAGCTATCAGGGAAGGGGGTGGGTTATGGAGATTGGGTGGTGGGATTGTGTGGAGTTGTACCCCTCCTACCTTATGGTTTTGTTCATTAATCCTTTCTTAAATAAAAAATTTAAAAAAAAAAGTTATGTCACAAAGACATATACATGTCATCTTTCTCCCCCATTCTTCTATTTTTAATGTGAGATTTATATGATTATCTTTAAAGCTTCAACATTAAAATATCAGCTATGATGTTGAAATTATGCCAAATCATCAAATATTTCTTGAAGTGCGACACAACAAGGAAACATGTACACTTCAGATGTATTGCAGTCAAAGAAGATTCGCAATTCACTGATTTGAGCAGAGATATGAACCACTTGAATTTAGAAAAATCTGAGCACCACATACTAGGCTTCACAAACATGGGCACTAAATCAAACTCCCCAAAACTAAGTCACATTCTTCCTAAACAAGGACAGTGATAGCTTTATAAGACTGTACAAGACAGTAAAGAGAGAAGTTAAAAGAGCCTCAGTACACAGCACACAGAAAGTGCCTGTCTCCCTACGTGTAGAATATATAATAGGCATAGAGAAGTCGCGTGAAACACTAAGACAGAGTGAGGAATATAATGTAGAGAAGTCGCGTGAAACACTAAGACAGAGTGAGGAATGTAATGCAGCAGTAGTCCACAGAAATGCCATGTCTGAGGTCCACAGCACTACCAACAGCCAGAGATAACTGTTCTGTTTTTAAATGCATATATACATATATATAATTTATACATTATAAGAAAACTGATAGCTTTTTCCAATTTTAAAATGGACAAGAGACATAAACATATCGGCAAAGAGAAAATTCAAATTGTCAAAAGAAAATCTTATGCATAGATGCTTGAGCTCACTGACAAACATGGAGATTACATGTGGGTAAAGAGAAGAACAGGGTCATGTGCAATAAATTTATGTCCACCGTTCTAACCCCTGTCCCCAAATCGGTGCCTGGTAAGTGTAGGATCTTCTTAAATGTATGATGAAATGAATAGAAAATCTTATCTGCCAACAACAAAAACACCTACATCTTGGAATATCTGTGAAAATTAAATGGATCAGGCCTTGGTAAACACAGCTGAGTACACATAACACCATGTGTAAGGTCCTGGGTTCAAAGCTTCACTCCCCACCTTCATCGGGGAAGCTTCACGAGTAGTGAAGCAGGTCTGCAAGGGTCTCTCTTTCTCTCTACCCTATTTCCCCACCCCATATAAATTTCTCTCTGTCCTAGCTAATAAAAAAGGAAACAGAAAAAAAAAAACGCTTACTTTAAAAAAAGAAAATGAAATGAAATAATAAAATAGTTTAAATGACTAATGCATCTTAAGTACTATCAATTCAATATAAAGTATAAAGGTTACAGGTGTAATTTATAGTATGTGCATTAGCCAATTTCTAGCTATGAATTCAGACTTTATTTTGATATTTGAATGTTCAGAATATAACATTGTGATGGCGAGTCTGAAAGGCAAATTATTCGGCTGATTATTGACTGGCACATAAAGAAATGTCTAATATGAATAAGTAAGTCACTTGTAATTAACAGAGACAACCACATTTCTGGTAGAAGTGTAAAAAGTGGGGGTCGGGCGATAGCGCAGCGGGTTAAGTGCACGTAGTGCAAAGCTCAAGGACCGGCATAAGGATCCTGGTTCAAGCCCTCTGGCTCCCCACCTGCAGGGGAGTCGCTTCACAGGAAGTGAAGCACGTCTGCAGGTGTCTGTCTTTCTCTCCCCCTCTCTGTCTTCCCCTCCTCTCTCTCCATTTCTCTCTGTCCTACCCAACAACGAACGATATCAACAACAACAATAATAACTACAACAAGGCTACAACAACAAGGGCAACAAAAGGAGGGAAAATGGCCTCCAGGAGCAGTGGGTTCACGGTGCAGGCCCAGCAATAACCCTGGAGGCAAAAGAAGAAGAAGAAGAAGAAGAAGTGTGAGAAGTGTCTGCGCGCCCCCTGACTACATCAGTGCAGCCGGACAGGTACTGACAGTGAGAATCGTGGTCAACAACAGTGGTAACTGGCACTGGTCTTGATTCTTCACCCCTCCCTGCATATCCACCCTTCGTTGTGTGTAGGTTCAGGTTCTCTTAGTAGAGGAAGCTGTATATTTAACTGCTTCTTGACTTAGGGTTTGAGCATGTAACTTTTCTTTTTCTTTCTGCCACAGCAACACCAATGTGGTGAGTGTGTCCTGATGTCTCTCTTTACTCACTTTCTTCAATGCCAGTACAATACTTAGTGGCTCAAACAAAAATGAAAACCACATAGCTCAGAGCTGCATCTAAGACACTGTCCACAGACAGAAGCAAACCCAAATATCCCCTGTGCACCCCAGACTGCCCGGAGGAAATAAAAGTCCTACTTGTGGTGATAAGAGGAAACACTTTCAGAAAACCGACAGCAGGCTTGGACGATAGTATCAGCAGCAGCAGCAGATAGCATCTGAGAGCAGCATCCCCAGGCAGTCCCTTTCAACACAGGGGATTAGATAAGCATGTTCAGCACAACCAAATCAAAATGGTCCACAGACATATGAGGAAATTCTCCGCCTGTCATTCGAGAAACGCAGATCAAAGTGACGCTGAGATTCCACCCTACACTTGTGAGCATGGCCCATTTCCTGTTAGCAAAACAGGAAGTGCTAGATGTTGGCAGGGTTGTAGAGAGCAAGGGACTCTGCCCCGCTGCTGGTGGGAATGCTGCGGACAGGTGCAGCTGCTTTCGGAGAGTATTTCAACAAACAAAAATGGAAAGCTAGGATCCAGCAACACCACGCCTATATCCAAAGAGCCAGAAAATACTAATTTGCTTTTTTTTAACACTATTTTTTATTTTATATTTATGTATTCCTTTTTTGTTGCCCTTGTCGTTTTATTGTTGCAGTTATTATTGTTGTTGTTAGTGATGTCATTGTTGTTGGATAGGACAGAGAGAAATGGAGAGAGGAGGGGAAGACAGAGATGGGGAGAGAAAGACAGACACCTGCAGACCTGCTTCACCGCTTGTGAGGCGACCCCCCCTGCAAGTGGGGAGCCGGGGGCTCGAGCCGGGATTCTTATGCCGGTCCTTGTGCTTTGCGCCACCGGAGCTTAACCTGCTGCGCTAGCACCCAACTCCCGAAGGCACTAATTTGAAGGGAACATCTGCTCTCCTATGTTCATAGCTGTTTTATTCTCAGTGTATTGAGGAATGAAATCACCCTAAATGCCCAGAGGCAAATGACTGGATAAAGAAGTTATGAGAGGGCGGTAGCTCACCGCGTTACATGTACACATTACAGTGCACAAGGACCCGGGTTCAAGCCGCTGGTCCCCACCTGCAGGGGGAAAGCTTCATGAGTGGTGAAGCAGGGCTCCAGGGGTCTCTGTGTCTCTCTCCTTTTCTATCTCCCTCTCCCCTCACAATTTCTATCTCTACCCAACAACAAATAAAGATTTTTTTTTTTTTAAGAAAAAGAAGTGGAGAGAGTCGGGCGGTAGCGCAGCAGGTTAAGCACACGTTGGCGCAAAGCGCAATGTCTGGCATAAGGATCCCGGTTTGAGCCCCCTGCTCCTCACCTGCAGGGGAGTCACTTCATAGTCGGTGAAGGAGGTCTGCAGGTGTCTGTCTTTCTCTCCCCCTCTGTCTTCCCAGTCTCTCTCCATTTCTCTCTATCCTATCCAACATTGACATCAACAATAATAACTACAACAATAAAACAAGGGTAACAAAAGGGAATAAATAAATAAATATTTTTAAAAGGAAAATAATAATAATTTTTTAAATAAATAAAAAAGAAATTGTGGGGTAAATGGAATACTTCTCTGCAGTTGGAAAATGATAATATTGTGTCCTTCAGGACAGAATGAGTGGAACATGAACAAGATGATTATGCTGAGAGCAGTAAGTAAGGTGGTGCAAGACAGCTATCAGATGGTCTCATTCAGAGAGGGAATCTACAGTATCGATATGAATGAACCTAAAAAAATAATAATAAAGGAAAGGAAAGGGGAAAAAATAGAAGCAAGTACACCATTTCTAAAATATTGTAAGAACGGTAGTGGTTATATCTGTGAGGTGAGAGAGTGAAAACACCAAACTTATGTGACGGATGCAGTGTGAAACTATATCTACTACTATAAGATTGTAATCTTACCATCTAGCAACCCACTATTATTATTATTTTTTTAACAGAACCCTGCTCAGCTCTGGCATGTGGTGGGAGGGGGGATTGAAACTGAGTCTTCGGAACCTCAGGCGTGAGAGTCCTTTGCATAACCAGCTTGTTATTTATCCCTGCCCTGCAACCCACTTTTATTAATCAAGGGAAAAAAATGGGAAAAAGTCATCATCATTTAGGGAACTTGCTCATTTGGTTTTAAAGTCTTTATTATTATAATAGGGAATCTTGCCCTACATTGTTTGGAATAGTTGGTAACTGCGCCCCCCCCAAAAAAAATTCTACAAAAAGCAGATGCTAAAACAAACTAGAAATTTCATTGTTATAGTCAGTGCTTATTTACTCCAGTACAAATCCTAGAAATCTTTAACACAGAGAGTTTAACCTATTTAAAAATAATCCACATTTTTTCAACTTGGAGGTTAAAAGTTTAAAGTGTCTAGAAAATGAGTTTTCAAAACTATCTTAATAATATTTTCACATCATCATTATCTAAAGTATGCATACTTGAAACTACACATAAAAGTCTAAATGATCTGAGTTTTGACTATAATCTTTCCTTTTGGTATCCTACTATTTTTGGTACATGTTTCATATCAAAATGCCCTAACTGTAATCTCTCAGAAACTCATTAATCTACATTAATAGCCTTTCTGGGACTATTGTAAGTTTAATCACTTCTTCTTTAATACGAGTCTCTAGTGCTTTCATGACTAGAGGTGGACTGAACAAGAAACTTCAGAACCACCAGCATAGTCTAAAGTCATGTCAGATGGTGATAAGGCGAAACTCCTCATACAGAATGTAAGTGCCAGCACGTAAGTCTCAATTCTATATCGGCTGAGAGGTTAATAAAATAGAAGGCCCTCAATATGTTATCTAACTACTTGAAGAGAGATAACTTATAGAAACATTGTATTTCTCCATGAGCTGGATACTTTCGTATTCAGAAAGAGCTGTCTGTTTTCAGTGGTCCAGTGGAGCTATTGAAGCTGTCAGGCAGGATTTTCAAATGTCTCTCCAGCACCCTGAACATAATAACTGGAACTGGCATATTTTGCAGCAAATGCTCTTCCTCTGAACTCTCCCCTAACCCACTATCTCTATATTGGATTTTTTAAGTTTACATAATCCTTTACACTAACCATATTTTACCCTCACACTTCAGGACGCAGGAGACAACTGAACTGCTGCTGTTACCAGTGAGAAAAAGGAAGCTAGGGAGTCTTGCAGACATCAGAAAAGGAATTGAATTGGAATCAGACCCTGGGAACTGCTCGTGTCCTACATTTATTTGTTTCTGTTGTCATTGTTGTTTTGTTTGTGGATGTTGTTTACTAGTGACTTAATAATTAGTATAATAATAATAATTATATAATGATATAATTAATAATAATTAGATGATAATTAGTAGCAGGAATATGGATCACACAGCACTTGCCATCAAAGTTCTGTGTCCTTTCCCCCCAGCAATAACCACATGGTCCTCACAAAGCCTTAGAGACAAGTTTGGCTGGCTTACTCTCTTTCTTTCTTTCATCCTTCCTTTCTTTTCTTTCTTTCTTTCTTTCTTTTCTTTCTTCCTTTCTTTCTTTCTTTCTTTCTTTCTTTCCTTTCAAGTGTTTCAGTCCTCTAGGTTCCACATATGAGTCAGACCATCCAATATATGTCTTTGCCACCTTCCTTACTGTCTAAGAATAATCACCTCAAGTTCCACTCATTGTGTCCAAAAAGAAGCAGTATCATCATTTGCAACGGCAGAGTCGTGTTCCACTTAGTATGTGTCCCATAACTTCTTTATCCAGCCATCTGTCTATGGACATTTAAGATGCTTTCACTCCTTAATGATCATGAATAAAGCAGCTATGGGCATGAGGGTGCAATACGTCCCCTCAGATCAGTGTTTCCTGTCTTCGGATGCACATGCCCAGGAGCAGTGCTGACAAATTACATGGTGCCTCCATTCTTGTTTGAGCATTCTCCACTCCATCTTCCAAAGGGGCTGCATCACTTTGCATTTCCACCAACAGAGTTCTAGATTTCTTTTTCCTCTACTTCCTTTTTTTTTTTACTTCTAGGCTATGTGCTTTACTCTGCAGCCGAGTGAATCTTTTCTTCCACCGCGATAAGTGCTTCCCTTCAATACCCTTAGCCAGTCTATGAGTGACAGCTGGGTCTGCGAGCCTACAAGTAACTGTGCCACTGAGTCACATGTATCCACAAACACGCACATCGCCCTGATCAGTAAGCCTGTAGGCCTTGTTCAGCACACACAGGTGCTTTTGCAATGTATTTCCCACTCCACCTCAACTGCTATGGACTTTTACCTGGGAAAAATCAGTACATCAAGCTGACTTTCAATGCAGTAGACTATAAAGAAGACTCAGAATTTAAAACACTTCATCTGGAGACACTTGCAATGGACTTAGCTTAAAAAAAATAAGCACCGTGTGGTTGTAAATTTGCTTTTAAGAGTTCACTATACAATTTATACATATGCTTAAAACATTTACAGTGCAGGGGGTCGGGCGATAGCACAGAGGGTTAAGCATACATGGCGCCAAGCGCAAAGACCAGCCTAAGGATCTTGGCTTGAGCCCCTGGCTCCCTGCCTGCAGTGGGGTCGCTCCACGGGCGGTGAAGCAGATCTGCAGGTGTCTATATTTCTCCCTCTCTCGACCTTCCGCTCCTCTCAATTTCTCTCTGTCCTATATAACAACAAACAATAATAATAACCACAACAACAAGGGCAACAAAAGGGAAAAAAATGGTTTTCGTGGTACAAGCACCACGAATAACCCCAGCAATAACCCTGGAGGCAAAAAAACAATTAATAAATAAAACATTTACAGTGTTAAAAGTTTCACTCCTCTCCTGATGGGTTTGAATCTGGGGCCTCTTGTTTGCCCAGTGGAAACTCCACCGTGAGGTTACCACCTTGGCTTTCCTGACAAACGCTTCTTTTCTTCCCCTAATGTTCACTGGCAGATGAGAGAAAAAACATGTGTGCTGCTTGTCTACACTACTCAGTACAAAGACTGAGTGAGAGTCCAGGCTCAGTCTCTGATAGGACGACGTGTCCCTCCACCCTGCACTCATGCACTCATACCACAGCACACGGACGCTACCCGTGTAATCTGTTTTTATGCATCACACAAGAAAGAACTTTTGGAATATTCAATTCAAGTCTGTTGTCTCTAGAAATTTACTGGGAAAACCATACTTCACACTGACTCCCAGTCCAACAGAGTATAGAAAGCTGGATGTTTCAACCTCAAGTAGAATGAGTTTTCTAGTGGATTTGGTAACCACTGTTCACAGTAGGCAGCTTTTTTAAGAAAACAAGCAGCCAAGAAAGAAATACAGAGAGTTTTTCATCTATAGATTCCAAGAATATACTTCTTTTGAAAACATGAACTTGAAAACAGAAACTATATATATATATATATATATATATATATATATGACCCGTATCTATCTATGCCCTGGGGAGAATATGGTGGTTTTTGCTGGAGGGCCATGGGGGCAAGTCTTTGGTGGTGGGGCTGGTGGAGAATGATCCCCCTATTATCTTATAGTCCTGTAAGTCACTATTAAATAACTAATAGAATTTTTGAAAAATAAAATGTGAATAAAAATAAAACGTAGAGGATGGTTTCATGAAGACAGCGCCTAGGCTGACTCTCCTCAAGAAATCTCTGCAGATCTTGGCATCTCTGAATGGAAGTGAGATTTCCAGCCCAGTGGGAGAGAAACTACAGAGGAGAGAACAAACTGAAATCATGGAGGGCCATTATAACCCACTTATGAACTGGCAACAGGGTGTGAAAAGGACAAGGGCAAGACAAATGATCCCATCCAAAAATGGGGAGAGGACATGCACAAAATATCACAGAGGAGATCCAACAGGCCAACAAACGTATGAAAAAAAAAAATGCTCCAAGTAATAGACTGTCAGAGAAATGCAAATAAAGAGAACAATGAGATACCACTTCACTCTTATGAGAATGTCACACATCAGAAAGAACAGTAACCACAAATGCCGGAGAGGTTGTGGGGACAAAGGAACCCTCTTGCACTGCTGGTGGGAATGTCAGTGGGTCCAACCCCTGTGGAGAGCAGTCTGGAGACTGTCAAAAGGCTATGAATGAGCCTGCCCTATAATCCTGCAATTCCTCTCCTGGGATAGATCCTAAGGAAGCCAACACACCCATCCAAAAAAGATCTGTGTACACATATGTTCATAGCAGCACACTTTGTAATAGCCAAAACCTAGAAGCAACCCAGGTATACCCTGCACCACCATAAGCTCCATCAGGACCCAGAGAGGTGGAAAGAAGGAGGCACATTTGGGTTATGTGTGGCCTGGAGGGGAAGAGAGGATGGAACCTGGAAGAAAAAGGCGACCATTATGTACAAATGTAGACAGAGAGTTGTGGAGATGACCGTTAACCCATATCTGCAATGTAGGAGAACCGCAGTGGCTTGCAATGGAGGGACTGGGGATCCAGAATTCAGGAGGTGGGAACGAGTGTCCTTGAGCTTTGGGCCACGTGCGCTTAACCCACTGAGCTACCGCCCGACCCACACTAGCAAATTTTTTTAAAAAAAGGAACACAGTTCTCGCTGAGTATTAGAGGCAAACTCTTTGAATAGTTTCAGACAGGCAATCAAATCATCTTTAGAGAAGCATCATTGCAAGCACTGTGCGCTCAGCTTCCTCCTTACGTCTGGTCTCTGCTCTTCGTTTCTTATTTCTGGCTTTTGCACCAGATATATTGCATAGTAAAAATATCTCTCATCTTCATTTCTCTAGAAGTCATAGATATATTGCATAGTAAAAATATCTCTCATCTTCATTTCTCTAGAAGTCATATATATTGACTTGGTCTCTCTGGCTTTATTATTGAATTTTCTCATGTACTGTAGAGATTTAACTTCACCTTGTCTAAGGTGGCCTTAGACTGCCGGTGACTGCCGGCCAATGAATGTCCTACTTCTGAGAAGTGAGTCTGAGGCCAGCTGGCCTAGATCATTTGACAGCAACAACACTCAAGAACAAAGGTGGTCACTTGAGTTTCTGTGGTCTTTGAAAATGAAGCCAGGGTACCACTGTCTAGAAAGAAATGGGTGTTGTTGTTGTTGTTGTTACTTTACTGTATTTGGGTCCCACAGATACAGAAGATATCACAAAAGTTTGAACAGCTTACTGATGAACTATTTTTCTGTCTGCATGAAAGGAAGGAAGGAAGGAAGGAAGGAAGGAAGGAAGGAAGGAAGGAAGGAAGGAAGGAAGGAAGGAGGAAGGAAGGAAAGAAGAAAGGAAGGAAGGAAGAGGGTCCAGGGGGTGGCACACCTGGTTGAACGCACCTGGTTGATTATAATGTGCAAGGACCCAGGTTTGAGCTCCTGGTCCCCACCTGCAGAGGGAAAGCTCTGTGAGTGGTGAAGCAGTGCTGCAGGTGTTTCTCTGTCTCTCTCTCTCTCTCTCCCTCTCTGTCACCCTCTTGATTTCTGGCTGTCTCTATCCAATAGATAAAGATAATTAAAAAATTTTTCAAAAGGAAGGAAGGAAGAAAGACAGAAAGAACTGCTTTTTATAATTGTTATTTTGGGGTTTTTTTTGTTTTTTTATTTATTTTTTATTTAAGAAAGGATAAATTAACAAAACCATAGGGTAGGAGGGGTACAATTCCACACAATTCCCACCACCCAATCTCCATTTCCCACCCCTTCCCCTGATAGCTTTCCCATTCTCCATCCCTCTGGGAGCATGGACCCAGGGTCATTGTGGGATGCAGAAGGTGGAAGGTCTGGCTTCTGTAATTGCTTCCCCGCTGAACATGGACGTGGACTGGCCGGTCCATACTCCCAGTCTGCCTCTCTCTTTCCCTAGTAGGGTGGGTCTCTGGGGAAGCTGAGCTCCAGGACACATTGGTGGAGTCTTCAGTCCAGAGAAGCCTGGCCTGCATCCTGATGGCATCTGGAACCTGGTGGCTGAAAAGAGAGTTAACATACGAAGCCAAACAAATTGTTGAGCAATCATGGATCCAAAGCTTAGAATAGTGGAGAGGAAGTGTTAGGGGGGGTACTCACTGCAAACTCTAGTGTACTTCTGCTTTCAGGTATATATTTTGCACTAGTTTATGGATACGTGTGAACATATGCTCTCTCTCACATAACCTGGTGTATATCTAGGTTTTGGGACTTTGTTAGAAAGTGATCCACCTGGGATGGAATTATAGTTGTTATTTTGAAAGCTGCTTTAGTTGCCTTTCCAAACAGGCCAGTGAATAAGATGTTACAGTATCTGACAATGAGATGTTAGTCTTTGACACACAGGAGTATTAGCAATGCTGTCAGAGCTAGGCTTCACGCACCTTTTTGGGGAGGCTCCCCATAATTACATCATTCTAATTTTGAAGAAGTATCTCTTTTTTTTGATTCCTGACATGTAGTCAAAATGTTTTGCCTTCCAGATTTAGTTGCATTAGTTATCATCTTCCTCCATATCATGCTTTGAAGATGTCTCTTAGCTTTCTAAATCGTAGAAAGATGAGTAGGTAGCTGTTGTGTTCTCCTTGTCCTTTTGCCAGGCGATGCATAATTTATACCTATTATTTTCCCTCATAAGAGTAATTCTTTTATTTTGTAAATTACTGTAATTGTTCTTCTGTGACTCTTTTTCCTCAAAAATTATTTCCAAATCCACAGTGGAAAAACATGCCAGTACTAGTTAACCCTGTGTAGCAATTATCCTCTAATGTAATTTTTTCTTTTTTAACTAGAGCACTACTCAGCTCTGGTTTATGGTGGTGCAGGGGATTAAGCCTGGGTCTTTTGGAGCCTCAGGCATGAGAGTCTGTTTGCATAACCATTAAGCTATTTGCTCCCATAATATAAATTTTTGTCCATATGCCTAGGAGGCAAAGTCTAGTATTTTAGCAATTTAACTGAAAAGCACCCAGAAATTGAGAATTTTGCCTAAGGCAAAAATAAGGCAGGAAACAGGAAGTCCTGAGATTCCCAAACAGACATGATGGGCCTAGACCTCAAATAAATCCCTCTCTCCATTGTTACCAATCATCTCTATCAGGAACAACACAACAGACCCCTTTGTGGGTTACCATAGGACCTTCCCCTCAACTTGGATCAACAATGGTAGAGAATGTTCCATCCTCTGAAGGATGGACAATATACTTTATGCTACACCTGAGGAAGATGGGTCCTGATATTGGGGCAGCTTGGAACGTTCCTACTCATGACCACAGACTATGAGCTCAGATCTACAGGGATGCAGAGGTCACATAGGCTCCTAAGCTGAATATGGGCCCCCGATCAGATCAAATCGATGAGGTTTACAGTCAACAACATTTATACACCTTTCCCATATTTGTGAGCTACTCTCTTCCCTAATCCAGCTTTTTGGTCCTTCTGCCAGCCATGACATTACCTCCCCAGACAATAATTTGGATCCACCTGCATGTCAGATTTCAGGCTCAGGCAAAAAAAAAAAAAAAAAAAAAGCCCACTAATATAGCCATAGGCCCTTTGGAATATAACTAAAATATATGCCTACTAGCTATCTATAGAATGGAGGACACCCCCCCCCACTCTTCATCTGCACTATTCCAGCCTTTAGGTCCATGATTGGTCAACAATTTGTTTGGCTTTGTATGCTAGCTCTCTTGTCAACTACCAGGTTCCAGATGCCAGCAGGATGCCAACCAGACTTCCCTGGACAGATGACCCCACCAATGTGTCCTGAAGCTCCGCTTCCCCAGAGCCCTGCCCCACTAGGGAAAGAGAGAGACAGGCTGGGAGTATGGATCCACCTGTTAACACCCATGTTCAGTGGGGAAGCAATGACAGAAGCCAGACCTTCCACCTTCTGCATCCCACAGTGACCCTGGGTCCATGCTCCCAGAGGGATAAAGAATAGGAAAGCTGTCAGGGGAGGGGATGGCATGGGATATGGACATCTGCTAATGGGAATTGTGTGAAGTTGTACCCCTCTTATCCTATGGTTTTGTCAGTGTTTCCTTTTTATAAATAAAAATTAAAGTTTTTTAAAAAGGAAGGAAAACAGTTTGGTGGTTATGCAAAGGACTTTGATACCTGAAGCACTGAAGTTCCAGGTTCAATCCCCAATCTCACTATAAATCCAAGCTGAGTCATGCTCTAATATAACAGAAAAAAAAAAGAAATTTGCTTAAAGCTATTCACCTCCGACTTTACCTAAAATATGATCAAGCAAACTATTCCTAAGACTTGTAAAAACTCTGGTGGTTGTCTTTAGGAAGTGGTAGAGTGGGGATTCAGCTCTGTTGATGAGTGTGGTGTGGAGCTACATACTATAATCTTACAATCTTGTAGCATACTATTAATAATAAAAAAGACACTAAAGATAAAACATACACCAAAGAGGAGTGGCAAGTTGTAGTTTCGATCTTAAATTAATCCTGAGTGGACATGCGCTTCTTTAATAAACGAATTGTAAATGAACTATCTAGTTCTATAAGAAAGTTTGTACTGAAAGTCCTAATGGAATTTCTTATTAACAGGACAAATAAAATGACTATTCCGGTTTTTTATTTATAAAAGATAATAACACTATCACTCCGCCACAATTCATCTAATCACCCTCATCCTTTCATCCTCTCGATACCTTTAATCGCCTAAACTCTGAGGTCAGATCCCAAGGGGTTGTTTTCACATATCTTTGTCTACTCCCTTCACTCCTTGATATCTACACGTAATCAAGTTCATCCAGTATTTGTCTTTCTCTTAAAGTCTTATTTTGCTTAGCATGACGCCCTCCAAACATGTTGCTGCACACAGCAAGAACTCAGGACTGAGTAGTGTTCCACTATGTATCCGTACCATGTCTTCGTTATATGTCCTTGGGTACCTGGATTCATTCTTTCTGTATCTTGACTATAATAAATTAGGCAGTAGGAAAACTGAATACTAATCTGACTATCCACATATATAAGGAATTTTTTTTCTAGGATTCACGGTCTATGCCATTCACCAGTGTGTCAAGTTTTATTCTTACACGACACTTTTAATTACTATATCTTCCTTTTTTCATTTCTATTTTAATTTATTTATAAAATGGAAACATTGACAAAACCATAGGGTAAGAGGGGCACAACTCCACACAATTCCCACCACCAGAACTCCGTATCCCATCCCCTCCCCTGATAGCTTTCCCATTCTCCATCCCTCTGGGAGCATGGACCCAGGGTCACTGTGGGATGCAGAAGGTGGAAGGTCTGGCTTCTGTCATTGCTTCCCCGCTGAACATGGGTTGACA
This sequence comes from Erinaceus europaeus, assembly GCF_950295315.1. Lineage (NCBI taxonomy): Eukaryota > Metazoa > Chordata > Mammalia > Eulipotyphla > Erinaceidae > Erinaceus > Erinaceus europaeus. The sequence continues at coordinate 98,427,739 of NC_080175.1, forward strand.
GGTGGATCCACACTCCCAGCCTGCCTCTCTCTTTCCCTAGTGGGGCAGGGCTCTGGGGAATTATACTATATCTTGCTAGTATAGTTTGAAGTCAAGGAACAAGATGCCTCTCTTTTTTTTTTTGGTCAGGATTATTTTTGCTATTTGAAATCTTTATGGAGAAGCAGGAGCCTGAGCACATCGTGCCTCTCTTTGCCCCTGACCACAACCTTGTAAGTTTCTCTACCTCTCTCTTTCCCTCCCCCTCCAAAACTACCATGTGTGCAGCATGTAAGTCAGCTCTCTGTCTTTCTTTTTCTCTACCTCTCTCTCTTTCTTTCCCTAACATGTTTTTATGTCCAATAAAGTTCAATTTACCTGAAAAAAAAAGTCTTTATGGTTTCATACAATTTCCAGTGTATAAGAATCCTACCAGGCCATACGGATTTCCATATGGATTGCCCTGTATCTGTATAGTGCTTTGTGTCATGTGTTCATTTTTTAATTAGTGATTTAATAATGATTGACAAAATTGTGGGATGAGAGGGGTACGGTTCCCACCACCAGAGTTCTGTATCCCATCCCCTCCATTGGAAGCTTCCCTAGTCTTTGTCATTCTGGGAGCATGGACCCAGGATCATTATGGGGAGCAGAAGGTGGGAGGTCCGGCTTCTATAATGGCTTCTCTGCTGGACATGTGCGATACTAGCAAGTAGATCCATACCCCTAGCCTGTCTCTATCTTACCCTAGTGGAGCAGGGTTCTGGGGAGGTTCTGGGACACATGGTGGGGTCCTATGCCCAGAAAATTCAGGTTGGTGTCATGGCAGCATCTTCAACTTGGTGGCTGTAAAGCATTAGTAACATCACTTCTTCCTATTCATGAGCACAGCAATATCCTCCTACATCTTTTTACGTTCCAGTTCTTTTGACAGTGACTTAACCGTTGTTTAACAAAGATAAAGGAAACAAATAAACAAATGGTCTAGATGGAGGAGAGTCTTGTTATCCATGCCCTTGAGTCATCTCCATGTCTGACACTGGATGTCAGGATCCTGGACAGCTGGCTGGCCATCACCGTGGGTGGCACTGGTGACAGACTTCGCCTCCTCTCTCCAGGGCCTAACTACAAGCAACCTCATACCTTGTGTGTACTGGTAGCTCTTGATAAGTTAGCTGATGACGTTACCTACCAAGCATTTTCCTTCAGTGGCACATGGATGTCAAGCAGGGAAGGGTGCCCCCTGCAACCTCTTGGAGATAGTAACCCTACTCTCGCCTTTCATTGTCCTGTTTCTCTGACCTCTATCTCATTCACATGTATCAAGACAGTTGAGTCTGAAAATCCACCAACACAAAAACTGAAACCACAGCAGTAGCAAAGACCCAGTGTCTTCTTGGAAAACCTAAAAGCCACCAGCCACCCCCCCCCCCATTGCTGCTCAGCTGATGAATTCTATTCTAATTTGCTAGTGTCTAATAAGCATTTAGAAATCAGCTCACATGAACTTTTGTTCTTTGCCTTGCTTGCCTAATATTTTTGTCATAAAAGACTCATTCAATTCCTTAGTCAAATGTTTAATAAAGAGGAAGGCATTCTGTCTTTTCTTCATGAGAGATAAAATGACCAACTACACTAAACACCAGTCTTACATTCTCTCTAGTGAGCTGTTTGTTAAAGTGTACATATTAAAATGGAGAAGAGGAGAAACACCTACCACAACAGAGCTACCTTAATAATCACTGTAGGAATAAATGGCCCTGTGCCTCAGCACCAAGTTTCAGAAAGACAATAGGCACCTTCATGTGGGCTGATAATCACTGCCAGGAAGAGAGTGAGCTCAACTATGTATGTAAAAACTTGGTTGTTGTTCTTTGATTCATCAGATAGCATTGCACTGGTCAGTTTCTTTTTATGCTCTCTTTACTGTTTCTGGTCTTAGAACAATAAACAGCCTTAAGTGGTTTCAATTACAACTGCAGAACTGTCTGTGAGAATGAACTCTGGCACTGTTTCCTGTTATAACGGGATTTTCTTAGGACTGTACAAATAGGACGTTTGCCAACACTTCTATAAACAGTGAAAAGTCGTATTTGTAGCCGTTGGTCTTTAATCACCCAGATACTCCCCTCACCCCATCTCTGGAAACTGATGAAATATTTTAAGCTTATTCCACGGAGATGAATTAGGGCAACTTAGCAGCCACCATTTCAATCAACAAAGCAGTGGAATGTGTTTGGTGATCATTTATCCATAATCCAATAGTTGATGTCTTAATTGCAAGAAGAAGTTAACTCTCACTGATTTCAGCAGTATAAATGTAACAAAGTTACATCAGAAAGCATCAATTAAATGGTAAAATCGGGGGTAGTTAGCAATAATCCCCCCCTCCCCATCTCAGCAGCTTTGCAGAATACAGGTCTGCATGCAGAGGTACGAAGTGAAGGAGTGATTCTACTTCACGTTTCCATGACCACCTACCTGGGCAGTAGAAAAAGAATCCTAGAGACCTTCGACCAAAAATAAAATGCTCCACACTTGTCTCACCAACTAGAAGGCCCTCTATTCCCAAGGGCCCTGGCTATTCAACTTCGTATTTGCCTTAGAGCTGAGGCTTCCTGAAATATCAATCCATTTTCAGAAGCTATGTTTCACTATTATAATATGGCATGGGGGAGGGAAAAAAATAATAATCTTCTGTTAAGGAGTTTATTGATCGGCTAGGGCTGCCATAATACAATACCAGACCGCATCTCACACAACAGAAATGCTTCCTCACAGCTCTGAAGTCCTCTGTAAGTTCGTGTCGCAGTGTCTGTCTCCCCTCACGCCCTCCCCACTTCCTTGCAGGTGGCCTATCACTGCGTCCTCGTGTGCCCTTTGCGGAACACATGCATGACTACTGTTTTGTCCTCTTCTCAGGACACCCGTCTTACTGAATTAGGGTCCCTGATCTCATTTGAAGTTAACTCATTGAAGGTCCAGTATTCAAATATAGTCTCGGACACCAGAAACCAACCATATGAAGCCATTTAGCATGATTTACCCGTGTAAAGGTCCTGTCTTAAAATGAAATTCCATGAGGAAGTGCGAAGGGATAAGACTCCACAATATAAACTTGGGGGAGGGGTTATACTAAACCTCACAGTGAACCATCACAGTTTAATCTTTGCAATTCAGATTCCCAAGTTGAAAATAATTTGCAAGCAAGCGCAAGGCCAAAAAAAAAAAAAAGAAAGAAAGTGAAGACTGCATGTAGCATTTACAGTTGCAAGCATGAGAGAATTTTCTAACTATATAAAAAAATCTTCCTTGATTCCAGTATATTTAGAGCTTTTTAATAGAAAGCTTTGAATGGGAAATATCCAGCACTGCCTGTTTCCACTAGCTGTTTTAAGCTTTTACAGAGAATGCTAAGTCTCAATTATCATTAAGTTTAAAAGAGAGGAAGTTCCAAGTAAAAGCTATTGAGATTAAGAATGTACTCCTCATTCAAGTAAAGAAATTATGTCAATGCAGTTTTTGTCTCTAATGGTCTGTAACATATTCATCATCTGACTTTTCATTAAACAACTTCGTTCAGCAGAATTAAGAAAAACGTATTTACATTTATGCTTGAAGCATTTTCAAAATGGGGTTCTTAGGAATGAATTTATGTTGGACGTTTAACTCTAAATGCACAATCATTCATATTTTTTCCTGTATCCTTCTCCTCATCAGTAAACCTCATGGGGTTTCAGCTTCTTGACATACATAAATGAAAATAATAAGCTCAACTTTTCACCTTTAACAGATGATAATATTTGAAAGTGGGTAGTAAACAGGCAATTATGTAAAAATGTAATGAAATTCAACTTCAGAAACAAAGACTCCTAAGATAGCATAATTGAGTTTTATGAAGTGGTAATGGGGATAAAGCACAGTCAGTGGAAAAAGGTTGTTAGTTCTTTGTAAAAAAAAAAAAAATCCCTTTATATGGTTCCATACTATGGATGCATAAACAAGTGAGATAACCCATTCAGTCTCACTTCAGTGGACGCTCTATTAAACCGAGAATGATATTTCAGTGCTATAAATCAGAGAAGCCACCTAACACAAGGGATAGATAGTGTTGACCACATTAAAACCTGAGTAAGATAGGTCAATATTGGGACAACTTGGAATGTTCCTACTCATGACCACAGAATGTGAGCTCAGATCTACAGGGATGCAGAGGTCACATAGGCTTCTAAGCTGATTATGAGCCCCACATCACAAATCGATTGGATGCACAGTCAAAAATATTTATACACCTTTCCTATATTAGGGAGCTACTCTCTTCCCTGACCCAGCTTTCTGGTCCTTTTCCAGCCATGATATCACCTCCCCAGACAATAACTTAGATCCACCTGCATATCAGATTTCAGGCTCAGGCAAAAAAAAAAAACAAAAAAAAACACTATTATAGCCACAGGCCCTTTGGAATATAACTAAAATATGCCTACTAGCTATCTACAAAATGGAGGACCCCCCCAACTCTTCATCTGCACTACTCCAGCCTTTAGGTCCATGATTGGTCAACAATTTATTTGGCTTTGTTTGTTAGCTCTCTTTTCAACCACCAGGTTCCAGATGCCAGCATGATGCCAGCCAGACTTCCCTGGACAGACGACCCCACCAATGTGTCCTGGAGCTCCGCTTCCCCAGAGCCCTGCCCCACTAGGGAAAGAGAGAGGCAGACTGGGAGTATGGATCGACCTGTCAACGTCCATGTTCAGCGGGGAAGCAATGACAGAAGCCAGACCTTCCACCTTCTGCATCCCACAATGGACCTGGGTCCATGCTCCCAGAGGGATAAAGAATAGGAAAGCTATCAGGGGAGGGGATGGGATACGGAGTTGTGGTGGGAACTGTGTGAAGTTGTACCCTTCTTATCCTATGGTTTTGTCAATGTTTCCTTTTTATAAATAAAAAACTTTAAAAAAACCAATCAAGAGTGTTCGATGTATCTGAGGACTAGGTATTGGGGAGGATGCAGGATAGCAGGGCAACACGAGAAAAAATTTATTGTCCAGACAGATGGCTTCTGGGCAAGTCTACTCCCTAAGGACAACTAAAAAGCGACTATTACTCCCCTCATGGGGATCTCAGCAGCTCATTTACCTACTTCCCTGGACTGGATGGTGCATTTCCCTCCCTGAGGTCAGTGGCTAGTCATTCACTGACCACTGACAGTGGAGGAATGAGGAGGGAAGGTCGCTGAGGCCACAGAAGTGGTCATTCCCGACTGTGAAACAAAATGGGGAAGGGCCAGTGACTTCTGTCTCCTCTGCCAGGTCTGTGCTGCTTAGGATCAAATTTCTCAAGAGAAACAGGAAGAAAAGAAAAACCACCTCTGTATTGGAGCTTCCCCCACTGTGGTCCAAGGTGAGCTAACACGAGAGCCTGAAGGGAGGTGAGCTTTATATACCTGACCTGATACAGGCAGCATCTGCTGCAAGGGTGCAGAGTCATGTTGATGACTGACTAAATGCTGGCATGGGGCAGGGGGCAGGTAATTCAGTCCCAAATGGCCCAACAGGAGCAGCTGAGTCTCAATGCTGTAACCCCTGGAGAGCAAACCCACAATGAGCCATGCAGATTCCCTCCGGGGAGTAAGATAGAGACAGATTGGTAGTTGGTTGACCTGATGTCATTGGGAGAGGTGGGAGCATGGTTTCTTAGCCTGAGCTGGCACTATCCCATCCAAGATTGTGACTGTGATACTTAGGCTCCCTCTCCCCCCTTTCTGACACGGCACAAACATAGAGAGATCTCAAAACTAAGGCCACAGAGCCACCTATTGCGGAAAGGAAAGAAGACAAACACATACATGGTGAAAGCATTTCCAGGCAACAGAAAATGGAGATGTTGGAAGAGAAGGCCAGAGACCAAACTGGAAGAATCCAGAGCCGGAGGTACTAGTGGGATATAGAAGTGATATCATGGGGAAAAAATAATAATAAAACTCAGCAAAGTTCAAGAATCTCGATTAAGCACAGAAAAGAATGTTTGGGATCTCAGAAAAGATAGTCAGAAGCAGAAAGATGTCTTTATCACATATTGGGGCCATAAAAAAAAGAAGAACAAAGGTGCTGGGCGCAGTGAGATAAACACAAATACTGAACAAAGGTGCTGGGCGCAGTGAGATAAACACAAATACTGAACAAAGGTGCTGGGCGCAGTGAGATAAACACAAATACTGAACAAAGGTGCTGGGCGCAGTGAGATAAACACAAATACTGAACAAAAGTGCTGGGCGCAGTGAGATAAACACAAATACTGAACAAAGATGCTGGGCGCAGTGAGATAAACACAAATACTGAACAAAGGTGCTGGGCGCAGTGAGATAAACACAAATACTGAACAAAGGTGCTGGGCGCAGTGAGATAAACACAAATACTGAACAAAGGTGCTGGGCGCAGTGAGATAAACACAAATACTAAACAAAGGTGCTGGGCACAGTGAGATAAACACAAATACTAAATACGACCATGGAAAATACAGTGAGTAGGATCAATATTATAGAGGAAAGCATCAGTGAAACGGAAGATTTAAATGGACGTATAACTCTAGTAGAAGAAAGAAAAATATGATTTCGGAAAAAAAAAAAGAGAAAGCTGTCTGTGAATGGGGGGGGGGGGGGAGCATGCTTTTAGAACATAGAAAATAAAGCTAGTGGCATACCAGAGCTGGAGTGAGATAAAGCAGCAGAAAGTGTGTTGATAACCCAAATAAACGGTACTCTCTGTATAAAAAAAAGAAAAAGTAGCTTGTTAAGCATGTTGCTATGAGTTCCTATGGAAAAGCTGATGAGAAAGGGCCAGAACCGTTGTGCTTGGGGCCCAGTCTTCTGTGGACATGGGTCAGTCTGGGTCTCCCGGCATAATAAACACAGCTTCCTGCATTAAATCCTCGGTGTGTCTTGTCTCTCTGCCTGAGATTCTGATAACACTGTCTTTAGCAAGATATTTTTCCTGCTTTTCTAAACCAATGCTTTGCATTTTGCAATGAAGTTCACCAACTGTGGCTGGCCCCATACATCAACAGGCTGACTGGTTTAAGGACAAGTCTTCAAGTAATTTAGTCACGTTTCTGGAGTCCTCTCTTGAATATGCCTTAGTGACATTCACTGATCCCTGACATAACTAACTACCACATGCAAGTCTTAAAGCTTTCTTTGCTCTAAAATTCTAGGTAACAAGCCTCTTTTTATAATTAAAAATTATGGTTTCTGTTTCTCATCTTACCTAGACTCTATAACCTTTGATTCCAGATTACCAAGGCATATATTACACTCTTTTTTATCAGTTTTAAATTTTTAAAAATTATCTTTATTTGTTGGGTAGAGACTGCCAGAATCTCTAGATGACAGTCTTAAATTAAAATAAGAGACTGTTGTGTGTAGTAAACTGAACCCTGTGTGCAGTCTTTTCTATAGCCTTTATTATAGGTAAGACCATGTTACATTTAGCTAAGACCCCGGTATTCCCTTTGAAACTATGTTAACACAATCTATTTAATGGAAGCATTGAGATTAGAACACTCCCTAAGTAGAAATTGTAAAGTTCTGAAAACTGGCTACAGTTAAAATCCTGCAGCATCATACTGGAACTGCTTTTAAAGTATTGCTGGTGGGAGGAATGATATATATGTATTCACTTCTAAGGGCGAAGCTAAGTTGCTTAATACCAAAATCAGTGAATCCGCTGGTTTCTACTGAAGGGGAGGTGATCTCTGAAACTGCATGAGAAGTGAAAAAAAAAAAAAGGATTGGATATGAAATGTCAGTTGAACATGACTCCCATATAAGTTTTCATTTAAAGAAGTCACTCTGGGACTTCCAGGGCACAGCTGTGGTGACCTGGTTGTGGAAAGGTGGCTCTCCCTAAGAAAAGAAATATTGTAGATGAGACTTAGGGTCTCCATTTTGGAAAAAGCTAGGAAGTCTATTTTAGGTATATTCCAAGGGGGTCCATGACCTTATAAATTTTGCCTGAGCCCAACAGCTACCTTGCAGGTGTCATAAAGGAGAAAGGGCAGTGACTTCCCCAACAATTTGCCTTGACTGTTGATGAGATGGTGTCAGAATTGGAAATAGGACTAGAAAGCTGCATCAGGGCAGAGAGTAGCTCCCAAATATGGGGAAAATATGTAAATACCATTAACTGTAAACCTCATCAATTTGATCTGGGGCCCATATTCAGCACAGGAGCCTGTGTGACCTCTGCATCCCTGTAGGTCTGAGCTCACAGTTTGTGGTCACAGCAAGGAACATTCTGGGCTGCACTCATTGCAGGACCCATCTTCCTGGAGTAGCAGAGTATGTTGACCCAACCTCCCTTCAGAGAGTGGGGCAGTCCCTACCACTGCTGATCCATATTGAAGGCGCAGTCCTGGAGAGGCCCACAAGAGGGTCCATGATGCTGTTCCTGATGGAGATAATCAGCGAGGGTGGCGAGAGGTATCTGGTAGAGGTCCAGGCCCATTATGTCTACATGGGAATCCCAGGATTCCCTAACTAGAGCCCCAGATGATGGGTGGCTTGGTAGTGACCAAAAGAGCCATCATTAAAGTGTGCCAGTCTCTTGCCCTTATCCAGTTTTTGTAGTGCTTTCTTTATCTGAGCTGCACTTTATTTATAGTGATGGTGGGGTCTGGGGGCTGAGGTTATGTCTCTTGTTATTACCTTGAGCTGTTTTGTACCCCCATATGGTATGTATATATGGACTCTCTGTAGGCTTTCAGCCTGAAACCAAACCTGAGGGATTTGCTGTTAGGCAGCAGCTGTGTTCAAAGAAGTAGGGCTCAATTTACCATCTAACCACCAGCTACCGCAAATTACCTTTAAGTATGTCCACCTCAATTTGGTGACACACCAGACCTGCTTTTGGTCCAAAATGTCCCCTGCTATTGTGATGGGTCCCTGCCAGTAGGTCCGCAGGCTAACACTTCTGAAAGCATGGATTAAAACTCAAAGGTTTCCCTCTTTCACCATTAGCACTGTGTGTTGCCTTGACTGTTGGTGAGTAGAGGGAAAATAGCACTGTCCTTAGCCCGAGCTCCGAACTGGGGTATATACATACTTTCCAAAGCAATTACAACTGTTTCTACAGCTTTGCAGAACTCACAGTACTTAGTCACAGGCTCCCACATTCAGAGATGGAGATCCACCCAGGACTCCCGAGAATGTACATGGCAGATAAAGTGCCTGATTTCCAACTGCAAATGCGCCAAAGGACTTTCTTTTCAGCTGAGTAAAGTAAAGCAAACCAAACACTGTTGGTATGCATGAGACCCCTTCTGTTTCATTTGGTTTAAATCCCCCCTGCTTAACACTATTCTATTTACATAACCACTTCATTCTATTTACATAACCACTGTTAACAAGCACCACCCTCCCTCCAGGGCATTTGTGGTTCAGTGATAGGATTCTCGCCTAATCTGCCCCCTCTTTGTCACACTCTGATTTTCACCAGTCACTTTTCTCTCCACCCTCTCTATGTCACATCCTGTTTCCACCTTACTTGGCAAGTATATATAAAGACAGCATTGTGAGTTTTACAGTACTGTACTTTGAGTTTAGCTTAGCTCGTCTTAGATTGTGCTGTGTCCTGCATGAATAAAGAGATACTGCCTACAACCCAGCCATGAGTCCCTGGTCGTCTGTTACCCGCCGGTGAAGCTAGCCCAGCAAAAACAACATAGCCCGTCAAAAACAACCAAACACCAAGAAAGCAACAGCGTTTTCACATTTCTTCTTTCACCTTCATATGATTTGACCTATACTATCTAAAGTAGAAACTAAAAGAGTCACCACGTTTTTGCCACAGCTCTTTTGTTCATTCCTCTCTGCTGCATGTCCCAGGAAGGGCTGTCTGGTAGCCTAGATCACAAAATGGAAAGAACTCATGCGACCAAGCCATGCAGATAGCAGCTGCCAGCCACTGTGGTGACATCAGTTACCACAGTCACAGTCAAAAGAAACACAACAAAGTGTGTGGGGGTCGCGGTGGGGGTGGGGAGAGAAGGGACAAGAAAAAATACACTGTGACTTCCTAGGCCACTGTGGCTTGGAGGTTGTTTGAATTAACATACTCCAACAAATTCACAGCAACTGATCCAGAACACGCTCAGCTGAGATGGTTCAAAATCAATGTTTCTATTTATTTATGTAGTTTCCCAGCCCCTCAGAACTGTGTTACTTATTAAAGATAGTCAGTTTCCAGGGGCTAGGTGGTAGCATACCTGGTTAAAAAGGAAAAATGGCCCCCAGGAGCAGTGAAGCCGTAGTGTTGGCACTGAGCTCCAGCGATAACCTTGGTGACAAAAAAAAAAAAAAAAAAGATAATCAATTTCCCAATGGTTTTTTTTTTCTTCCACATTATAGCAAAAATAACAGAATTAAGAGAATATTGGTGTGATCTTGCTCAACAAAAGTATGTCACTCAGAACAAAAGATGTTTTGCTTGTAATCACATAAATTTCTATTTTAATATTAAAAATGTATTTTCAATGCACAGAATTTGCCTTGTAAAGCTGGCCCCAATGTTTACCTATGTGCCAAGTCAACAAACTACTTGAAACTATCACATATAAAAATATAGCCACATCCTGACAGGGAGTGGATGGGCTGGTGAAAATCATCGTGTGATTGCTTGATTTTCATAATCAAATGGACCACAAATTCATCAATTAAACTACAGAGATCATTACACCTTTAAAGTCTGCCATTAAGACAGGCCCTAAGTAAATAGTCCAAGTATCTTTGTAAGAAGAGGAGATATACAAAAGAGGGATGATGCAGGGTCACACAAAGGAAACTGGCCATCTGCAAGCCAAGAGACGCCTAGAACATAGCCTGCCCTCATGGTCTTCAATGGAGTAAACACTGCCAATACCTTGATCTCAGAAAGGTAGGTTTCTGTTCATTAAACTATCTGTAATACCTTATTAGTATGTGTTGAAGAACGAGCACACCACAATTCCGTGTATTTCTTGAGTAAGTGTATTCTCCTGACATTTCTGACACTCTACATCTCTTCCTTTACTTGTCTCACTCTCCCAAGGTCAACCTCTTCAGGGGGAAGTGGACACATGGTCCACTTAAGAGTCTTGAGTTTCTCTACACATTCTTCTTAGTCACCAGAAAGTCACCTCTCATTCTCCGTTGTATTTTTTTCCATCTACCAGCACAATCTGAGTTAATTAGCCTCTCATTTTTGCCTCCAGGATTATCTCTGGGGCTCTATGTCATCACTACAAATCCACTGCTGCTGGCAGCCAATTGAGGGGGGAGGGAAAGAGGGAAAAGGAGAAAGAGAAAAATACAGATACCTTCAGACCTGCCTTACGCCTTGTGGAGTGTCCCCCACTGCACATGGAAAGCCAGGTGCTCAACCCCAGATCCTTGTGTGTGTCCTTGTGCTTCACACTATGTGCACTTAACTGGGCATGCCACCACCCAGCCCACCAATTCGCTTTCCTTCCTCCCTGATACACTTTCTCCAGAAAGTGCCCCAATCTACAATTCATCATGTTCCTGAGTGCTTATTCTCATAATCCCTCTTCTCAGTCTTCTAAAATTGGAATATATGGGACCTAAGACTTACTCCTCCTCAACTACTTTCATTCCCTTGATAATTACATTTAGTCTTAAGGCTTTAAAAGCCACCTGTGCTAACAAATTCAAAAGCATTTTTCCAAATCCCCATTGTCATACATACAACTATCTATTCAACATTTCCTATTTGGATGTTGTGGTGGTTTTGTAATGGACCATTGTAATCATTTGGTCAACAGAAAATGATTTTCCAGAATTTATTTCTGGAAGTTTCTGTTTGGGTCTGGGTCTCAAGTGAGATTCTAAGAGAAATAAACCAGCCACCATCTTGTAATTCCAATCTGTATTTTTCATGTGCCGTCCTGTTGCTCCATTTTATCCTGAAATATCTTCTATGTTTTTTTTTCTAAAATGTGTATGTTGATATCACTGGCAAAAATACCTGAGTTCTTCAAGAAACCATACCATCAAGAACAAATGCACCACACACTACCCCTACCCTGTAGGTCTCAAATGCCCATATAAGACATAAAGACAACAGCCTAGAATTCATCAAATTCCAAAGGAAAAGGGAGCTCATGTCTTTAAAATAATTAAAAATAAACCTTGGGCCAGCAAGATAGCTCACATGGATAGTGTGCTATTTTACCTTATGCATGACCCATGTCTGAGCCCAACCCCCACAACAGATGGAAGTTTCAGTGCAAGGGTTTCTTTTAGTCTTGGACTCATAGGAACATACCTAAAATAGACTTCCTAGATTCTTTTCACCTTAAAATCCCTATTCTCATCTGCTGGGAAATTGTGCAGATGCAGTTACATCTGCCATGTTGTCCCCTCAAGCTATTGCTAGTTCCCGCGAGAGTTGGGACATTTTCAGAGTGCCTGTTCCGCCATGTTGTGCCCTCAGGGCATTGTCTATATCCCCGCGATATTTGGAGTGCGCTGGTTACTCCTCCCCCCTCCCATTCTCACGAGAGTTATTATCCTACCCTGGAGTGCTATGGTTACTCCTCCCCCTTCCCATTCTCACAAAAGCTACTCCTATAAAAGCCCTTTTTTTCCACACCTCGCTCTCTTGCCAGCGCTTCACCTCTCTTTCCAGCGCTTCACCTCTCTCTTGCCAGTGCTTCACTCCAGTGTTTAGACGCAGGGAAGGTTACTGCATGAGGTGGCCATTTTTGCTACCTCCACGTGGCCCAACCTGCTTCTCTCACACCCAACTCTGAGGTGCCAGCACAAATAAAGATTTGTGTTTCCTCTTCACACCGGATTTCCTCTCTCTCTTCCCCGTGGCGCCGAACAACACTCATCTGCTCTATTCCTACTTTTTTGACTCCTGTTTAGTAAACATTTTTGTCCTGGTTTATATCTTACTGCCTTTCAGTCAGTAAGATATCAGATGCTACTATGATGCCACCCTGACTTCCCTGGGCAGACAACCTCACCACTGTGTCCTGGAACTTCCACTTCAAGGAGCTCTGCCCCACTAGGGAAAGATAGAAATGGGTTGGGGGTGTGGATCCACCTGCCAACACCCATGTCCAGTGGAGAAGCAATTACAGAAGCCAGAACTCCCACCTTCTGCTGCCCATAAAGAATTTTGGTCCATATTCTCAGAGGGGTAAATGTTAGAGGAAGATGACCAGTTAGTTCTGATCTCCAATTCTATCAGGACCTGGAGAGAAAAGGGGGGCAGGGGGAAAGGAAGGACACTTGGAAATAGTAGGTATGACTTTAAAAGGAAGAGAAGGCAAGACCATAGAATTTCCAAAACAATATTGAGGAAAAGAAACAGAAATGGAAGCATCACACTCCCAGATCTCAAACTATATTATAAGGCCATCATCATCAAAACAGCCTGGTATTGGAACATAAATAGGCACACAGAACAGTGGAATAGAATTGAAAGTCCAGAACTAAACCCCTAAACCTATGGACATCTAGTCTTTCATAAGGGGGCCCAAAGTGTTAAATGGAAGAAGGAGGCTCTCTTCAATAAATGGTGCTGGGAAAACTGGGTTGAAACATGCTGAAGAATGAAACTGAACCACTTTATCTCACCAGAAACAAAAATCAACTCCAAATGGATCAAGGACCTGGATGTTAGACCAGAAACTATCAAATACTTAGAGGAAAACATTGGTGGAACAATTTCCTGCCTAAACCTCAAGGACATCTTTGGTGATACAAACCCAATTGCAAGGAAGACTAAAGCAGAAACAAACCAATGGGACTACATCAAATTGAAAAGCTTCTGCATAGCCAAAGAAACTATCACACAAACAAAGAGACCCCTCACAGAATGGGAGAAGATCTTCACATGCCATACATCAGACAAGAGACTAATCACCAAAATATACAAAGAGCTCAGCAAGCTTAGCAACAAAAAAGCAGATGACCCCATCCAAAAATGGGCAGAGGATATGAACAAAATATTCACTATAGAAGAGATCCAAAGGGCTAACAAACACATGAAAAATTGCTCCAGGCCGGTGATTGTCAGAGAAATGCAAATAAAGACAACATTAAAATACCACCTCACTCCTGTGAGAATGGCATAGATCAAAAAGGACAGCAGCAACAAATGCTGGAGAGGCTGTTGGGACAGAGGAACCCTTCTACACTGCTGGTGGGAATGTAAATTGGTCCAGCCTCTGTGGAGAGCTGTCTGGAGAACTCTTACAAGGCTAGACATAGACCTTCCATATGACCCAGTAAACCTTCTCCTAGGACTCCATAATACCCAACCAAAAAGAAATGTGTACACCTATGTTCATAGCAGCACAATTCATAATAGCTAAAACCTGGAAGTAACCCAGGTGCCCAACAACAGATGAGTAGCTGAGAAAGTTGTAGTATATATACACAATGGAATATTACACAGATATTAAGAACAATGAACCCACCTTCTCTGACCAATCTTGGACAGAGCTAGAAGGAATTATGTTAAGTGAGCTAAGTCAGAAAGATAAAGATAAGTATGGGATGATCCCACTCATCAACAGACGTTGAGAAATAATAACAGAAAGGAAAACTAAAAGCAGGATTTGACTAAATTTGGAGTAGGGCAACAAAGTAAAAACCCTGGGTTGAGGGTGAGGATAGATGTTCAGCTTCATGGGGCAGGGGTGGAAGGGAGGTGAAGTGAGGGGGGAGGGGATGGGACACAGTATTTTGGTGGTGGAAATGGTGTTCATGTAAACTCTTATTAATTTGTAATCATATAAATCACTATTTAATTAACATGAGAGGGAAAACATGGATTGAATGTCTCAAACTTTTTAAAGCACAGAGTCTTTTTAATATATAGGCTGAGTCTTTGATATGTTGACTCTCTTAAAAGCTTCGACCAGGGAGAACAGAAGCAACCAGTGGCACAGCTATATATAAATAATGTCAAAGGACATAAATTATAGTAATGTTGTGTATGATACAGCAAATCCTAACAAAAGGCTATTTCAAAGTTAACCCAATTGCCAAATAATGTAATTATAGCAATAACTATCTATTGTCTTCTTAAACCCTAAGACAGCAGGAACCTCCCAATTCCTCTATAAAACCTATATTTCTCCCAGTCCTGGAACCTCTAGAGTGGGGCTCACTTTCCTGCATGCTTCACTCAATTCATACCAAATGATATTGCATCTGCTGATCCCAATCTGATCAATGCAATGAGTATCACCTCAGCAGGCTTCAGTTCAGACTATGCCCAGAGACATCAGGCATGGATTGTCAACAGTTCACCCTCATTACTCTCTTCTGGTGAGACCTTTTCTTTCATTGTATTCTCTAATTCCATTCCAGGTTGTTCACTTCCTAATAAAGTCCCCAAACCTAGATATAGACCAGGTCCCATGAGATACAGCATAAGTTTACATGTATCCATATTAGGGCAAAATATATACCTGAAAGCAAAAGTACACAATAGTCTGCAGTGAGTCAGTATAAAGTTCATAATGAAATAGTGTCTACCTAGACTTAGATACCCTCCTCACCTACTTCCTATTACACTTCCCTCACTCACTCCAAAGCTATCCTTATCAAAGCAAGGACTATAAAAGCTGAATAAGGGCAAGAGAATGGCAGACTTTAACAATGACTCTAGTCACTATCAGGCCATCCCATCAGCTGGGGCCCTAGTCGGGGAGTCCTGAGATTCCCAAACAGACATGATGGGCCTAGACCTCAAATAAATCCCTCTCTCCATTGTTACCAATCATCTCTATCAGGAACAACACAATAGACCCCTTTGTGGGTTCCCATAGGACCTTGCCCTCAATGTGGATCAACAATGGTAGATAATGTTCCATCCTCCAAAGGGAGGCTGGACAAGATACTCTATGCTACACCTGAGGAAGATGGGTCCTGATATTGGGGCAGCTTGGAATGTTCCTACTCATGACCACAGAATGTGAGCTCAGATCTACAGGGATGCAGAGGACACATAGGCTCCTAAGCTGAATATGGGCCCCAGATCAGATCTTATCTATAGGGTTTACAGTCAACAATACTTATACCCCTTTCCCATATTAGGGAGCTACTCTCTTCCCTGATCCAGCTTTCTGATCCTTTTTCCAGCCATGACATCATCTCCCCAGACAATAACTTGGATCCACCTACATGTCAGATTTCAGACTCTGGGGAAAAAAGAAAAAGAAAAAAAAAAAAAACTAGTATATCCACAAACCCTTTGGAATTTAACTAAAATCTGCCTACTAGCTATCTAAAAATGGAGGGCCTCTCCAACTCTTCATCTGCACTATTCTAACCTTTAAGTCCATGATTGGTCAACAATTTGCTTGGCTTTGTATGTTAACTCTCTTTTCAGCCACCAGGTTCCAGATGCTAGCAGGATGCTGACCAGACTTCCCTGGACAGACAACCCCACCAATGTGTCCTGGAGCTCTGCTTCCCCAGAGCCCTGCCCCACTAGGGAAAGAGAGAGGCAGACTGGGAGTATGGATCCACCTGTCAACACCCATGTTCAGCGGGGAAGCAATGACAGAAGCCAGACCTTCCACCTTCTGCATCCCACAATGACCCTGGGTCCATGCTCCCAGAGGGATAAAGAACAGGAAAGCTATCAGGGGAGGGGATGGGATGGGATACGGACATCTGCTAATGGGAATTGTGTGGAGTTGTACCCCTCTTATCCTATGGTTTAGTCAATGTTTCCTTTTTATAAATAAAAAAAATTTAAAAAGAAAGAAAAATGGGCAGATGTATGTAAATATAGATAGATAGTTAAATAAATAATAGTTAACCCATATCTATGATCTTAGGAGAACCACTGCAGTTTCCAGTGAAGGGAATGGGGACACAGAACTCTGGTGGTGGGAAAAGTGTAGAATTCTACCCTCTTATCTTATAATTTTGATAATCACTACTTAATCACTAATAAAATGTAAAAAATAATAAATAAATGGAATCAAATGAAAAAATGTATAAGGTAGTTAGGAAAATTTACACACTCAATGGGCTTTTGGTATTTATAATGTATTTTGTTATTATTATTGTTGTCAAGGCTTCACCACTCAAGGCTAACACTTTCACATAGAAAGACAGAGGCTGAGGCTGGATGGTGACACACCTGGTTGAGTACACATATTACTATGTGCAGGGACCTGGGTTCGAGTCCCCAGTCCCTACCCACAGGGGGAAAGCTTCACGAGCAGTGAAACAGGGCTGCAGGTGTCTTTCTGTCTCTCTCCCTCTCTTGTCTCCCCCTTCCTCTCATTTTCTGGCTGTCTCTACCCAATAAATAAATAAATATAAGATAAAAATTTTTTTAAAAAAGAAAGAATGAAAGAAAGAAAATAAACACAGAAACTAAGAATCAGAGGGAAAGACAGCACAAAACCCAAAGCTTCTACTTAAGTGATGGGGATGGGACTCCAACCTGGGTCCCAAGCATGGTAAACCAGGAGCACTATCCAGGTAAGCCCTCTTCCCAGGCCTGTAAATAGAATTTTAGACATATGATCATATTGTGGCTGCATTTTAAACCATCTTTATTTTTTAAAGGTATGCTAGAATACATATACTGTATCTGGCAATTGTTTCAAAATAATCCAGTAAGAAAGGTGTGTAGGAGAGAGATTGCAGGGAAGTCTAGTGGATCCTCACTGAAGAGTTATAAGGATGGATGGTGAGTGTTAAACCTACTATTCTTCTTGCTTTATGTTGAAAAATTCCCTTAATAATTTTTAAAAACTTAACTCTATTAATATTTAGTATTGGCATAACTACAAAAGGCAGTGAAGCAAATTCTTATAGAGATGGCAGAAAAGAACAGACTTAAAGTCCTAAAAAGCATTTTGTTTTCTTTATCTTAATAGGAAAAGTACATTCTGAAGGGTAGAACAGTAGAGTGAAACAACTGCTTCTTATTAAAATTCCATTTGAAATTCTCTTCATGAGAAATTTCTCAGCAAAAATCAAGGACCTTCAGAGTCAGCTTAAAGCAAAATGCAATTCATAACTTTCCAGAATTATGCTAGAGTACTTTATCTTTTCGAGTTTCACACTATATACTTCAAACTATTACTGAAGAAACCAATTTGCCCAATGGGGAGTGTTTTAGGTGCTGTAAGAGATCAAGTTTTTTTCTTCCAGGAGTGTTTCACTTTCTGGCTATAAATTGATCACATGCACTCTGCTCATATCTTGACTTGTTTTGCTCTGGTTATGGGAAACCAAGCTTGCTGGGAACCTGAAATTCAATGCAACCCACCAAAGAAAGATGTGACTTTTGTAATCCACATGTGTCCAATGCCCATTGTTTACAGATCCCTCTGTATAGCCATCCATGTTCTTGACCTCTTTCTGTAAAACAGACAACTAGAAAGTTGGCTTGTCCCAGTAATAGCTGTTTGTCATCATCTCATTTTGAAGTTCAAAGTCTGACTTTGATGGAGAAGCAGAGGGTTTCTTGGCAGGCGGAAGACCACTAAGCAGAAGAAGCAGTGTCCCGTGGACTGTGTCAGAGGCCATCTGGGAATAAGGTCATGCTGACCCGACATGAATTACCACAAAAAAATTCACTGGAGACATGGATCTTCAGATTTGGACTTCAAACCAGAAAGAAAATGCACTGCAATTGCCGAAACTTTCTTCATCCTTCAGGTCAAGCCCCAGAAAACAGACTCAACAGGCTATGCTTCTAATCCCCATCATGCCTATGGCCACGCCACCCCAGACAGGCCCAGTTTGTCTCTGCCATCCTTACCCAGAGACAGATTTTCAGTGCAATCAAATAGCAAATCGAATAGACTAATGCATATGAATTCAGGTGAAGACATCTTGTCCTGTGCTGGGGGACCAGGAAGTGGCACACCCGGTTAAGCGCACATAGTACAAAGCTCAAGGACCTTTGCAAGGATCGGGGTTCGAGTCCCCACTCCCCACCTGCAGGGGGGCTGCTTCACAAGCGGTGTTTGTCTCCAGGGTTATCACTCCAGCATGAATCCAGTGCTCCTGGAGGCTATTTTTTTCTCTTTTGCTGGCTGGTTGGCTTTTTTGTTTGTTTGTTTTGGTTTTTATCGTTGTGGTTATTATTACTGTTTTATTGATGTCATTGTTGTTGTATCGGACAGAGAAAAATCGAGAGAGGAGGGGAAGACAGAGAGAGGAAGAAGAAGGCAGACCTGCTTCACTGCTTGTGAAGCGACTCCCCTGCAGGTGGAAAGCTGGGGGCTTGAACTGGGATCCTTACGCTGGTCCTTGTGCTTTGCACCATGTGCGCTTAACCCAGTGCGCTACCACCCGACCCCCTCAGTTTCATATTTTTTATTTTATAAAAAGATAACAGGGGAGATACACACACACAGTTGCTTTGCAAGAGTAATTTTACCAAATCGATGTGTGTGTTCTTAGTTTGCTACAAAGGCACAAATAAATCCTTGAGCAAATCTGGAAAACAAAATTTCATCCTAAGAGAATTTTCAACACTGGCTATGCAAATAGACATAACCAGAGTCTAAGAGAACCCAGAGGAACAGTAAGTAGCAAGAGGTGCCTTCCAACTCTGGTCCATGAAATGAAGAGCCGAGAGAGCCCCAAAACTTGTAAACACTGAGCGGTTTTCCATGCTAAGAATATTTTCAGGCCAGAGAGATAGATGTTCACTGCGTCGGCAACCCAGGTCCGCACCCCAGCCCCACATCGGGGAACGTCAGGGCAGTGGGGGAAGTGGTACTGGAGTGCTTCCCTCTCTGCTTGAAGAAAGTGATCCTGAGCTGGGCAGATAACATAATGGCTATGCAAAAAGACCTTAAGGCCTGAGGCACCAAAGGTCTACAGTTCAATCCCCAGTACCATCATAATCCGGAGCTGATTACTGCTCTGGTGAATAAAAAGAATAAATAAATATTTTAAAATAAAATGAACCAGAGTGGTGAAATTGCACATACACAAGGGCTTTGTTTCACTGAGACATTGATTAATTATAATTAATGTGAAAATATTACTTCTATAAATAGGCAAATTATATAAATCAATTATAGTCCACAAAAAAAAAACATTTTTAAGAAAAGTATACTCAGATCCCTAGAGACCTAGACTTACTAAGTTCCACCCAGATTTGCTAATGAACTTTAAGTCATTTATCTGATCCTTGTCTGATCTCTCCAGTGAAAAATTGAGATAATTCCAGAGGACCTCACAAGACTGGGATAAACAGCAAATGACACCATAAAATTCATATGCTTCAGAAAGTATCAAGTGCATATCCACTATGAGGTATTATTTCTATTGAGTAAGCTTAATGAAAAAGGAAGGTTTGGAGTCAGCGGCTAATTGTTTTTAAAATCCAAAACACATATAACTGTAATTATTCTTATGTCTCTTTCTCTTTAAAATAAAGGAAGAGACAAAGAAAGGAAGGCAGGGAGGGAGGAAGGACAGATGAAAGGAAAGAAGGAAGGAAGGAAAGAAAGATATCTTCAGCGACGGATGCTACAGATATAAAACATGCTAGAATATGTTCAGCCCTGCCAACCACACACACAAAAATGTTTCTAAAATTAATTGTATGTCTCGAAGTTTTTAAAACACAGACTGAGTCTTCTTAATATATAGGCTGTGTATTTGATATGCGGACTCTCTCAAAAGCCTAGACCAAGTAGATCAGAGGCAACCAGCGGCACAGCTATTTACAAGATACTGGGTACTGTACAGCAAACTCTAACAAAAGGACTTTTCAAAGTTAACCCAATTACCAAATAATGTGATGATAACATTAACTATCGATTGTCTTTTTGAACCCTAAGACAACAGGAACCTCACATCTCCACTATAGAGCTTATATTTCTCCCAGTCCTAGAACCTTAGGATAGAGCCCACTTTCCCACATGCCTCTCCCAATCCATATCAAATAATATTGCATCTGCCGATCGCAACCTAATCAACACAATGATTGCCACCTCAACATGCTTCAGCTCAGACTGTGTCCAGAGACTTCATGTGTGGAATGACAACCCTCAGCTTCATTACTCGGGTGAGACCTTTCCTTTCATAGCATTCTCTAATTCCACCCCAGATGGATCACTTTCTAACAAAATCCCAAAACCTAGATATACACCAGGTTCTGTGAGAGAGAGCTTATGTGCACACGTATCCATAAACTACTGAAAAATATATACCTGAAAGCAGAAGTACACTAGAGTTTGCAGTAAGTACCTCCCTAACACTTCCTCTCCACTATTCCAAGCTTTGGGTCCATGATTGCTCAACAATTTGTTTGGCTTCGTATGTTAACTCTCTTTTCAGACACCAGGTTCCAGATGCCACCAGGATGCTGGCCAGGCTTCCCTGGATTGAAGACCCCACCAATGTGTCCTGGAGCTCAGTTTCCCCAGAGACCCACCCTACTAGAGAAAGAGAGAGGCAGACTGGGAGTATGGACCGACCAGTCAATGCCCATGTTCAGCGGGGAAGCAATTCCAGAAGCCAGACCTTCCACCTTCTGCAACCCTCAGTGACCCTGGGTCCATGCTCCCAGAGGGATAGAGAATGGGAAAGCTGTCAGGGGAAGGGATGGGATATGGAGATTGGGTGGTGGGAATTGTGTGGAGTTATACCCCTTCTACCCTATGGTTTTGTTAATTTATCCTTTCTTAAATAAAAAATAGATTTTAAAAAAATGTTTCTAGTGGCCAGTTGGTGGCACTCCTAGTTGAGCACACACATGACAGTGTGCAAGGACCCAGGCTCAAGCCCCCAGTCCCCACTGGCAGGGGGAGAGCTTCACAAGTGGTGAAGCAGGGCTGCAGGTATCCCTGTCTCTCTCCCTCTTTCTATCTCCCCCTCCCTCTCAACTTTTGGCTGTCTCTATCCAATAAAGAAATCAATATAATAAAAATATGTCTATCAAGCAAGGCTATATAATGCTGTGACTCTCCAATAGTATTAACAGGAGTAAAAGTCACAAAATACCATTGTGAACAGCTTCAACATTCTGCCATTTCAAACTACGTTGTGATTCTTTAAGAAGGCAGGAAATTGACTTGACGCAACTCAGACCTGCATTCTTGGATGAAACACTAACAAAGCTGTCACTGGGAAAAGGATAACAGCAGATGAAAGAATCAGAGATGTTTCCTGCCAGTGGATTCCAGAGTGGGTACACACAGCCCCAGGAGGAAAGCAAGCAGGATCGCAACAAAGTAGGAAAGACATACTAGAGCTTCCAATGTTTATTCAAAAGTCACTGATTAAGCTTTATTAACACTATCATTTAGACTGACAAGACACAGGTGACTGATGAGTAAGTGAAATTACTTTTCAGGATGCATACTTGTACTTCTTACTGCTAGAGATACAAAGCAAAAATTTTGAAAAAGTATATATTTAGGAAGTAGACATATCTTTAAAATAGTCTATTTGTTTTGGGTACAGAGAGAAGCTGAGAAGGAAGAGAGGGAAAGAGAAAGACACACACCTGCTGTACTGCTTTATCACCTATGAAGCTTACCCTCCTGCAGGTGGGGACCAGGGGCTTGAAGCCGGGCCCTTAAGCATTGTAGTGTGTGCACTCTGCCTGGCCTGCCACCACCTGGCCTCCAGAAATAAACATTTGAAACATTGTTATTTTATTGATGACAACTGAGAGAGGGAGTTTTACATGGGAGAGAAGCCAGAAAATCACCAGCCAAATAAGTCGCTGATCAAGTGAGTACAGTCAGTCACTAGTCGGACGGCATAGTTCCAACAGAAGAAAGACTGTCATTCCAAAAGGATTTACCTTTTCTCCTTTTAGAGAACTCAAATGAAAAGTTAAGCTCTTTGATCTAATCAAGGAGAAAGCTAAGTTAAGAATGAATTGCTCCTTTAGTGAGTTTCCTTATACCTCTGGTTTCAAATTTCTGAGGATGAGATCAAGATTTCCTCTGTAGCAGGACACTGGGACCTATGAATTGCAAAACTATGAAATTTCATTTTGTTTTTCAAGACAGCCCTAGGCTTCTCATACCACCACATATCCAGTAGTGTGGGGGAACTGGTAAGCTGAAAAGCAGACTCTCCCGTAATTCCATCATGACTACCCTGGGCAGACAACCGCACCACTGTGTCCTGGAACCTCACCTCTCCAGAGCCCTGCCCCACTAGGGGAAGACAGACACTTGCAGCCCTGCTTCACCACTTGTAAAGATGTCCCCCTGCAAGTAGGGACCTGGGTCCTTACACACTGTAATGTGTGTGCTTAACCAGGTGTGTCACCACCTGGTCCCATGACTGAATACTTTTAAGATTAAAACATTCTAAACATGTCAAGAAAAGTGGGGGGAGCTGGGTGGTGGCACACCTGATTAAGTGCACATGATACAGTGTGCAAGGACCCAGGTTCAAGTCCCCAGTCCCCACCTGCAGGGGGAAATCTTTACAAGACATTCATGCTTGAGCCTCCTATGTCCCAGGTTCAATTCCCAGGACCACTGTAAGTCAGAGCTGAGCAGTGTTCTGGCCTTTTTCTCTGTGTGTCTTTCTCTCTGCATCTCTCTTTCACTAAAAATAAAATTTTAAAAATATTAAAAATAAATTTGTGGTCCAGGCAGTGGCACAGAGGATAGAGCACTGGACTCTCAAGAATCAGGTCCCGAGTTCAATCCCCAACAGCACATATATAGGAGTGATGTCTGGTTCTTGCCCCCCACACACACACACCTATCATTCTTCATGAGTAAATAAATAAAATCTTTAAAAAATAAATAAATAATTTTCAAAAATAACAACATCAATAGAAACAGTGTTCAGATTGTAAGGATTCCATAAGAAGACAGAGAGAGAGAAAGAGATACATAATTCTTATTTGAAGAAATAGTAGGAGGGGATCTCTGCAAACTGAATAAGATAAACAAGCTGGAAGCTCTAAGAGTTCCAAATAAAATGAACCCAAGCCATAGCTCACAAAGGCACGTAAAGTTAGATTCACAAAGATTATGAGAGACTTTTAGAAGCAGCAAGGGAAAAAGCAGAGTCACTTATAAAGGAGCTCTGTGAACGTACTATCTAATTTCTCATTAGAAACGCTAGAGGACAGAAAAGAATTGGTAGGAAGTCTCCAAGGATTTGAATGGGAAAGTACATGGTATCCAGCTAGGTTATCACTAAGATTTGAAGGCGTGATGAAGAGCATCCAGACAAACAAGTTATAAAAATTGGTTTCCCCAAACCAGTCCTATGGGAATATTAAAGGAACTTACATAAAATGAAAATATAGACTGTTCTTATCCATAGGAGATTGTCTTAAGCAAGAAAAATAAGCAAATGAATGTATAGCTTTGAATTAACAGAACTGAGATTCCCAAACAGGATTGGGAGGCAGTGGCGGTGGAGGAAGGGGGTGTGGGAGGGAAATTGAGGAGAGACTAGGTTGTAAGAACAGAGAGGGCCCAATGCTTTTTGATGGAAAGATACTGGTATACTTTGGTAGTCTTTTTGATGTACTAATGTGTCTTGTAGAAGTATGAAATTGTACCTCTAAAACATTTACAGCCTTATAAACCAAGGCTACCTAAAAACAAAATAAATTATAATAACCACATGCTGCTATTTAAATGCACGTGTGATTTCAATAAAACTAGATATTTTCTAGCATAAATACTGTACTTGGAAAACTGTTTAAAATTGGCTTCCAGTTAAAAGACC
This sequence comes from Erinaceus europaeus, assembly GCF_950295315.1. Taxonomy (NCBI): domain Eukaryota; kingdom Metazoa; phylum Chordata; class Mammalia; order Eulipotyphla; family Erinaceidae; genus Erinaceus; species Erinaceus europaeus. The sequence goes on from NC_080175.1 coordinate 98,452,448, forward strand.
TGGCTGCAACATTTCTAGATTTTTCCACTGAAATATTTACAAATAACTTGAAGTAAGAAAGAAAAAAAAGCTGAAATTTGCAATGCTACAAAAATTTGGTCTGCAAGAATTTATTTACATATTCACTTACTTGCTTAGAAAACTAGATTTTAAAATGAAGCTAAGTAGCCCTTTGTGTCATAGTTGCCTGAAAAAAAATATCTGTTTTTCTCCAAATTTCAACCAAGTAGCATGGAAGGCAGCATTTGAGACAGCTAAGGTGCACGGTGGCTAAGGTTACTTCAAATGCATTAGAATCTAACATCCTGAGTTCATGATGAATTGCTAGAAATACCAGCAAAACAATTTTTTACAGAATAGAGAGAAGAGAAAAGAAAATTAATAAGCCTTTGGATATTGTCTCCATTCAGAAACAAAAGGCCATCATTATCTTGCTAATCGAAAGTTAAAAATCAAATCCATATCTTCAAGGATTAGAGCAAAGGGCACAGCTATGAGTAGCCTTAGGAATTGAAAACTGGAGGAACAATGTAAGCAATTACCAAGTGGCTTCCTTTTTGGTGGTTAATTTGGATACATTAATCATAATCAAGTCTCTTTAATCAGAAATTGGGATTTCCTGAGGACTTTTCATTAATTTCAAAACCAAAGCAGTAGGTAAATTATTCTTCACTGTAGATCAGAGTACTCCTTTGTGGGTTATGTTCATATCCCATAGAATTAAGTTCAAATAGAATTTTTACTGAATTTTGCTAGCATATTACCACACATCCCCCATTAATTCATTACTGCTGATAGATAACATATGTGTCCCTACAATGGCATCCCATGAAATGACAGAGCTCATGAGGAACAGTGAGTTTCAGCAGGTGCAGCTGGGAGTATGGATGTGACCTGCTGAAGGGCTGAGACTGTCCTCAGCGTGGGAGCAGGGAAGCCAGCTTTCTGCTCTTCTCTGCTTTGCACTGGCTTCTAAATCAGATCAAATTTCGTTTCTTTATAATATTTTGTGTTTAGCTTTTCTCACTTTCCCTTCATATTGAAACTGAAGTAGGCTGTGTGCAATCCTGTGGATATAACTGATGGTGGCAACAGCTTTATTCTTTTTTTTAATTAAGTAACTTATTTATTTTTAAATTTTATTTATAAACAGGAAACACTCACAAAACCATAGAATAAGAGGGGTACAACTTCACACAATTCACACCATCAGAACTTCGTATCCCATTCCCTCCCCTGATAGCTTTCTTACTCTTTATCCCTCTGGGAGCATGGACCCAGGGTCATTGTGGGACACAGAAGGTGGAAGGTCTGGCTTCTGTCATTGCTTCCCCGCTGAACATGGGCGTTGACAGGTGGATCCATAATCCCAATCTGCCTCTCTCTTTCCCTAGTGGGGTGGGTCTCAAGTGAAGCAGAGCTCCAGGCCACATTAGTGGGGTCGTCTGCCCAGGGAAGTCTGACTGGCATAATGCTGGCATCTGGAACCTGGTGGCTGAAAAGAGAGTTAACATACAAAGCCAAACAAATTGTTGACCAATCATGAACCTAAAGGCTAGAATAGTGCAGATGAAGAGTTGGGGTGTGGGGGGGTTCTCCGTTTTGTAGATAGCTAGTAGGCAGATTTTAGATAAATTTCAAAAGGTTTGTGGATATACTAGGTTTTGTTTGTTTGCTTGTTTGTTTTTTCCTGAGCCTGAAATCTGATATGCAGGTGGATCCAAGTTATTGTCTGGGGAGATGATGTCATGGCTGGAAAAAGGACCAGAAAGCTGGATCAGGGAAGAGAGTAGCTCCCAAATATGGGAAAGGGGTATAAATATTGTGACTGTAAACCCATCAAATTGATGTGATCTGGGGCCCATATTCAGCTTAGGAGCCTATGTGACCTCTGCATCCCTGATCTGAGCTCACATTCTGTGGTCATGAGTAGGCACGTTCCAAGCTGCCCCAGTATCAGGACCCATCTTCCTCAGGTGGAGCATAGAGTCTGTTGTCCAGCCTCCCTTCGGAGAAGCTTTATTCTTAAACTAACTGGCAGCCCTTGTTGTTTAACTTTAGTTCAGCAGTCCAACAGTTCTATGTGAAATTGTTCTATTCTTTTGCTGGAACTTGACCAGAAGCTTTGAAATGACAAATGAAATTGCACATCATTAATGAAGTTTCAGAAAGAAAGTTTTAATTTGGTTCTATTATTTGAATGACTATGCTGACCTTGCATGATATGCACTTTGAAGACACTTCCCCACCCTTTTGATATTTATGTTGAATAATGCATGCCCTTTCTGTTTAAAGGCAATTCACCAGTTTTGTAGTTTCCAGAATCACTCTTCATTTTCATCATCAACTTCTTAAAAACTGGCTTTACTCAAAGAAAGGCACTAGGACGTAGTAAGTAATACCTGTCTCAGGATCTGCAGCTGCTAAGTGTACATTTCTGACCATGTCTCTGAACCTCTCCAGACCTCTTGCATTTCAGTCATACGATTAAATTTTTAAAAAGTGACCAGTGGGAGTCGGGCTGTAGCACAACTGGTTAAGCGCACGTGGTACAAAGCACAAGGACCGGCATAAGGGTCCCGGTTGGAGCTCCGGGCTCCCCACCTGCAGGGGAGTCGCTTCACAGGTGGTGAAGCAGGTCTGCAGGTGTCTGTCTTTCTCTCCCCCCCTCCGTCTTCCCCTCCTCTCTCCTTTTCTCTCTGTCCTATCCAACAACGACGACAACAACAATAACTACAATAAAACAACAAGGGCAACAAAAGGGAATAAATAAATATTTAAAAATAAATAAATTAATTAAATTAAAATAACTTTTTAAAAAGTGGTCAGTGTGGTATTAAAAAAGTAATAGTAACTAAAAGGTGCTGAGGATGAATCTTGCACACAGCAAGTAGGCTGTAAAAGGCTATTCTTCCAAAGATTTGCTTATTCATGACAGGGAGGGGAGAGAGAACCAGAACATGACTCTGGCACACGCACTGCCAGGGATCAAACTTGGGGTCTCACCCTTGAGAGTGCCTGCTTTACCCCCTCTACCACCTCCCAAGTCACAGCTGCACCGTCTCCTCTAGTCACCAGAAGAGTTCCAAGCATAGCATCATTTCCTAGTTCTACTGACAAAGTCACTCAAGTACAGAGGAGTTAGAAATTTGCCCAGTTTTCATAGCTAGTACAGGACAGAACCAGAACCTTTAGTGATGTATAAGCAGGAGTACAAGACGTTTAAAAGCCCTTGCAGTTCTTAAACACCATGAAAATATAAATTGCCTGCTGAATTATAGATTTCTATAAAAGTAAAAAATTAATTTATAAGCATTGAATAAAGGCTATACTTAGGAAACACATTACCCATGGTCCTAAAAATAATTTCCTACTCCAATGAATTATTTTATTATTAATATAATTAATAATACAAATATTGTTTTATTATTAATTTATTTTACTATTAATATAATTTACATATCAACTTCTTAAAGTCACTGTTTACAGGACCTATAATTTTTACATGAAATACCACACAGTGAAATATACTCTCTTGTTAATATTTTATAGGAGACAAAGAGAAACAGGCCACAGAGTATCACTCCCATAAATGCAGTGTCAGGGACTGAACTCAGGACCTCGCCCATTAAACCCCTACCCCAAGATTTTGCAATTGAGATCTTTGACTTAAATATAATTTCATTATCTGTAAAAGCAGAAACCATAAAACTGCTCATGTTAATTTAGTAAAGAGTATACTCAGAGGCCAGACAGTGGTACACCTAGTTAAATGCACACATTACAGTGCACAAGGACCCAGGTTCAAGCTCCTGGTCCCTACTTGCAGGGGGAAAACTTCACAAGTGGTAAAGCAGGGCTGCAGGTGTCTCTCTGTCTCTCTCCCACCTCTCTCTCTCTCCACTCCTCCTCTCAATTTCTCTCTCTTTATCCAGTAATAAATAAATAAGTAAATTTTTTTTTTTACAAAAAGAATATACTCTAGAATGTTTGGCCCAAGTAAGAACATTCAGCTTAATTTCTAATTAACACCAGCACAAAAACATCTTAGAACTGGAATCTCTTGTGAATTGAGTCAAGCGTCTAAGCCCCTTAGTAAATCTGGACTGTCTTATACTAAACTGGCAGGAGCAAAAGCTGCTTCTGTAGTTTCTTTGCATCATTCTGGTTAGAGATTATCCTAGGCCTTGCCTTGTCTCTGACTTGCACTGTTTCCTTCTTGATAAACTCGCTTGCTTCTTTTATTCTTTAAGGCTCACTTTGTGTCATTCCCTTCTAGAATATTTTCTGGTTGTACCATCAAGACCCAGAAAAAAAAAAAAAAAAACTGGCCAAGTGTCCTTCTCCAGGGGCCTCCATCACTGCACTCACTGCATCCTAGCACAGCTATTTACCTGTCTTCCTTGCCTAGAAGACAGAATGTCACTTGCTTTAAGCAGAGTTAGGGTGTGGAGAACAACCACAAGGTCCCGAGGCACAGAATAGCCATGCTCCCCACATGTCTGGGTCCCGAGTAGCTGCTCCTCACTCAGGCTATTTCAGTCAATCCACACCACATGGCCACTATGCCCAGTTCACTCTCAAATTGTGTGTCCAGCTGGACCTGGCTATTTATTCAGGTCTACCTGTGTATTTCTTTAAAAACATACACGGGGAGCGGGGAGCAGGCAGTGGCACAACCTGTTGAGAACATATGTTACTTTGCACAAGGGCCCAGGTTCAGGACTCTGGTCCACCCACCTGTGGGGGGCAGGGCTTCACAAGCATTGAAGCAGTGATGCAAGTGTCTCTCTCTCTCTCTCTCTCTCTCTCTCTCTCTCTCTCTTATTCTCTCTTCTTCCCTATCTCCTCCCCCTCTCAGTTTTTCTTTCTTGTTAAATGGGGGGGGGGGGATTCCATCTGGTTACTGGGTAGTGGTAGATGTGTGGTGAAAGCACCAAGCACCAGCAGTAACCCTAGTAGCAATTAAAATATATATATATATATTTATATTTATATATATATATATATATATAGTAATAAAAGAGAAATAAAGAAATCAGAGACTGGGTGGCAGCACACAGGTTATGCACACATAGTACTAAGTATGAGGACCCGCTCAAGGATCTGGGTTCAAGCCCTGGCTCCCCAGCTGCAGGGTGGACACTTCACAAGCAGTGAAGCAGGTCTTCGGGTGTCTATCTTTCTTTCTTTCTCCCTCTCTATCTCTCCCTCCTCTCTCAATTTCTCTCTGTCCTACCCAATAAAATGGGAAAAATGGCTGCCTAGAGCAATGGATTCATAGTGCTGGCACCAAATCCCACCCAGCAATAACCATGGAGGCAAGAAAGGAAGAGAGAGAGAGAGGGAGAGAGAGAGAGAGAAAGAGAGAGAGAGAGAGAAGGAGAGAGAGGGAGAGATCAAGAAGCACACTGGGTGCTAACTCTTTCACCACATCAGTTCACATCCTTTTAACAAGAAGCAACGCCATGGACAAACCCTAGATTCCAGGGCAGGGAATGTTCCCCCGAACGCTGTGACCCCATGACAAAGCTATCGACACATGAACTCAACACAAGGGTGTGTACAGTTGTGTCCAATATGCCACATATGGAATAAAACTATTTTACTCATCTTTCTTTGTGTATCGAATGCCTAGAAGTATATTTATCATGGTGAGGATTCAACAGCTGTTTGGAGAGTGACTATCTCTGAAGATGAGAATGCTGTTCCCCTTGGGGAAGCATAGCCCCAAATCACCATCTGCCTGTGAAGAAGTAACACCTAGGAGACAGAGGCAAACTGCTCACTTCAGTGTACTGAGCCATGAGACTCCAACAATACCCAGAGGAATACGAAGGTAAAGACTTTCATACAGTAAACCACTAGGTAGTGATGGCGGCAAGGGAGTACACAGTAGCAGCAACCCTAGAAACGTGACTCACTCATTTGTATTTGGGGCACAGTTTCCCAAAACATCACTAAAACACTCCTGCTTTTCCCGTGTGGCAATGTGGCTATGTGATAGCTGCCACGCTTATCATTTCTCTGTCCACTCTTCTGCCATACAGAATATCTTCATGAGTTTCCTGACCAAGTGACTGTGATGAAATGAATGACCTGTGCAATCATGGGTCTCTGTGTCACTAAGATCTTACAACGCTGTGATAGCACCAACTGCAGAACTCAATTGGCTGGGGCTGACGGAGTATAGAGCAAACTTACTCAGACCCACAAGGGACTGTGCGTGGATCAAACTAACTTAAGCACAGGCAGTCAGAAGTCCCAGGCCTTGTGGCCCCCAGCTCTCTCTGCTCACACCTATCCTGTCGTGGCTTCCCAGGACCCGCCATGCTGCTCCCAACCTGAGGAGCTGAACACGTGTCACTCAGCTAGCCAGTAAACTCTTCAAACTCTACTCAATGGCCATCACAAGTCACCGTATATACCCCTGCTGATAATAGCTTATCTTGTGGGGCTGAACTTTTGGTAACTAACTCATGGACTTATGAGCCTAGCTTATTCTTACCCCTGCCAATAATTACTTATTTTGCCATAACTAAAAGATACGTCCCATATTATTGTACCACCATAATAAAGTTTTGATTGTTTAAAACCACTCCCAACCATGCCACAGCCAGGTCCTTATTTTTTAATTACAACATTACAATGTTTGCCTTTGTTCCTTTAAAATCTGCCTTTCATATTAACAGATGCATAGGCCAGACAGCTAAATAATTGATCACCACATGAAAAGAGACAGGCACTTGAAAAAGAACCAAAATGTCATGTCAAAATTCAACACCAAAGTCCCAAGTATGTAAGTGCTATTACCTTAGATTTCTCAACCCCAGCTGTTATTATTATTACTATTGTTATTATTATTATTACCTTAGATTTCTCAACCCCAGCTGTTATTATTATTACTATTGTTATTATTATTATTATTATCTTAGATTTCTCAACCCCAGCTGTTTTTTTATTATTATTATTAGTTTTAAAACAGAGACAGGGAGGACAGAGGGGCAGAGAGTGAAATAGGTCACTGGATCAAAACTTCCTTCAGTGCTTTGGGAACTGAAGTCAAACCTCAGTCTCCTTCATGACAACACAGCACATCACCCAAGTGAATGATTTCCCCACTCCCTTCCAGCCTCCACAGAATCATCTCAATGAGCATCAGGTGAAGCAGAGACCCGTCATCTCCACTGAGCTCCACCTGAATTACTGACACACAAAATCATGACTAATAAAATCACTGCATTTGTGTTTTGCTCTGCTTTTGGTTTATTTTGTCTTCTAACCAGAGAACTACTCCTTTTTGACTTATGGTGGTGAGGAATTCAACCTGTGACTTAGAAACTTCAGGCATAACAGTCCTTTGCATAGCCATTATGCTATCTCTCAAGCTAATATATATTATTTTGGTTGTTGTTGTTGTTGTTGTTGTAGCTAATCCAGAAACTTTTTTGTTTTTATTAAGGGGGATTAATGCTTCATGGTACAATCATTGACATAAGCATATAATTTTACTGTGTACCATGCTCTGAAGTTCTCTCCTTTACCTCTTTCCCTCTCACTCCCAGAGTCCTTTGCTGAGGTGCAGTGCCCCATGTCCATCCATGTCTCACCCTGTGCTCTCCTCCCTCCCAGAGTCCTTTGCTGTGGTGCAGTGCCCCATGTCCATCCATGTCTCACCCTGTGCTCTCCCTCCCTCCCAGAGTCCTTTGCTGTGGTGCAGTGCCCCATGTCCATCCGTGTCTCACCCTGTGCTCTCCTCCCTCCCAGAGTCCTTTGCTGTGGTGCAGTGCCCCATGTCCATCCGTGTCTCACCCTGTGCTCTCCTCCCTCCCAGAGTCCTTTGCTGTGGTGCAGTGCCCCATGTCCATCCATGTCTCACCCTGTGCTCTCCTCCCTCCCAGAGTCCTTTGCTGTGGTGCAGTGCCCCATGTCCATCCGTGTCTCACCCTGTGCTCTCCTCCCTCCCAGAGTCCTTTGCTGTGGTGCAGTGCCCCATGTCCATCCGTGTCTCACCCTGTGCTCTCCTCCCTCCCAGAGTCCTTTGCTGTGGTGCAGTGCCCCATGTCCATCCATGTCTCACCCTGTGCTCTCCTCCCTCCCAGAGTCCTTTGCTGTGGTGCAGTGCCCCATGTCCATCCATGTCTCACTCTGTGCTCTCCCTCCCTCCCAGAGTCCTTTGCTATGGTGCAGTGCCCCATGTCCATCCATGTCTCACTCTGTGCTCTCCCTCCCTGCCCCTACTTTATTGAATCTCACTAATAATGAGATCATTTGGTCTTTCTTTTTTTGGCTTATCTCACTCAACATGATGTCCTTGAGTTTCATCCAAGAGGATGCAAATGAGATAAAATCATCAAAAAAAAAAAAGTTCTCTTAAGTCCTAAATTTTAAGATGGTTTGTAAGACTGCAATTGATAACTGAAACAATTTTCAAAACTGTTCTCAAAAGAATAGGGAAAACCCACGCTACACACTTTGAAGTAAACCTACTGATGCCTTATAAATAACTATTACAAATTAGTTTGTTCTCATAAAGCACATTTTGAATTAACATATAAAGAAAGTAAGCAGAGAAATTTTCAGCCAAAAGGACCTCCCACTATTTCTTTTCTAAACTCAGACATATGGATATAAATATTGTTCAGTTTAACTTCATTAGAAAAATAAGCAAGCTGTCAGAATATATTAAACATTAATAAGCCCAACGCAAATGACATACTTGGGTACATCACAACTTTCACTGTCTCCAGTTTTATCCAAATAGATTTTATACCATTACAAAAATCTCCAGTTTCTATAAACACTTTAAATGAAAAACACTTTATAAGAAAATCACTTAAGCTAGTGCAAAAACAGTAAGCAGCAACAAAGTAGACTATCAAGGTTTCATTCATACTAAGATTCAACTGAGTATTTTTGACAAGTAGGACCACTAAAAATATGAACTAATAATAAACTATAGTTTTCTGAAAGATGTGATTTCAGATGAAGCAGAAGAGGTTAAGGGGGTCAGGGTGGGATAAACACACTCATGTGCACACCAAACTTCCTGAAAGCTTTTGTAAGGAGTGTAAAAGTAAGCACATCTCAAATTCAAATTCTATTCCACCTGAATATGTTGCAAAGCAAGTTTGTTGCATCCAGTCCTGAGGGAAACCTAAGACTCCTTTGGAAATGCAAACATTTCTACTTTCCAAGTCTAATCTAATCCATCATCATGGGGAGTGTCAAAAAAATGGGGATGAGGTGGGGTGGGGTGGAGAATGGTTTGGAGAGATTCTAAAGATCATTTGAAGTAACAGGAAAATAAATTCTATTTTTCATTTTGACTATAGAATTAGCAACCGAAGCTCATTTTATGAAGGTGGTACTCATTCCACATGATATTTTCTAATGCTTTATTACTATGAGGATATGTGCTCCTGGCAATCTGCTAAGAGAATCTCTCTAAATTATGCTCCTTCTTCCTGAGGGAAAAACACAACCGTTCACGGTTATGACAGAGGGTATAGCGGGGCAGAGAAGGGAAGAGGTATAGGCTAAAAGTCATTCCGTGTTCAGTACTCATGAAATGAATCTGTGATGATCCACTGCACTGACATGCTGTACTTCTCCTCTGAGCGCTATGACAGTTTATAAGTGGTGATTTATTTGTCTTTTTTATATACAAGAGCACTGATCAACTCTGGTTTATGGTGGCACAGAAAATTAAACCTGGGACTTTAGAACCTGAGCCATGAGAGTCTCTTTGCATAACCATTATGCTATCTACCCCCTGGAGTATAAAAGTTTCTTACAATGGATACTATGTACAAGCTGACCAGCCTGCTGTCCCTTACCTCTCCCTTACTGTCATACTGCCTTTGTTGACCACACTAGATCAGTGCTAATAGTGCTGCCATGCCATCTGATGCTGACTTGGTACTGCGGATTGTCACCAGCGATGACTAGTCTGAGATGTCAACCTCCCAACTCATCTATTCTGCTGAGATCTTTCCTAAGGCATGGGACTGCCCAGTTCATGTCAGATGGCACGTGGTCTATCCAAGTTACAGACAGTAGGTACAGGGGTACAGGCTGTGGCTTGGGGGGCTGGGTGCAAGTGAACATGTGTCCATAAGCAAGGGGCGATTACAGAACTCAAAGTCAGAGCGCTTCATAGACCTCTGTGATTAGACTTCGATCTAATAAGCCTGGGATCATAGTAGAAGCGCCTAAAAAAGGCATTGTAAATTCTCTAATGGACCAGACTTAGACCAAATCAGCTTGGCAATCCAGTAGATAGGCCCAAAGAAGCCATACATCATAATCCTAGTCCTGGTTTGGATACAGGAAATGGCACTCAAAGCTTTAACAACTAAGAGAAAGCCTAAGCTCCTCAGAAAAAGAAAGGACTACAAAAGCTGGATAGGGGGAAGAGACTGACTCACTTAATAACAGCTTTTTTGACCAATACTGTACCGTTCCATCATCTGGGGCCATAGTCAGGGAATCCTTGGATTCTCACACAGATAATGGGCCTAGACCTTTAATAGATCCCTCTCTCCACTATCACAGGTCACTTCCATTAGGAACATCATCATAAGCCCTCTTTTGGCTCTCTCTAGGGCCTTGCCCTCAATGTAGAGCAGGAATGGTGAGGACTGTTCCACTCTCTGCAGGGAGGCTGGTCAGCCTGCTCTGCCGCTCGAGGAAGACGGGTCCTGACATGAGCGCAGCCTAGAATGTTCCCGGCTGTGTCCATGGACTGTAAGCTCAGACCGACAGGGACTCAGAGATCACACAAGCTCCTGTGCTGAATAGGAAGAGATATGGGCCCCAGCTCAGGTTGATGGGGTAAGTAGCAAATTATTCATATATATTCTTCAGGTTTGAGAGCTACTCTCTGCCCTAACCCAACTTTCTAGCCCTATTCTCAACTCTTACACCATCTTCTCAGACACTATTTTTATCCAATTCCATGTTAGCTATCAAACTCATCAAAAACTAAGAAAGCCACAGGTCCATAGGAACATACCTAAAATAGACTTCCTCACTTCTTTCTATTTCTAGATCCCCATTTTCATCTGCTCTATTCTTACTTTTTGGTTCCTGTTCATTAATCATTTTTTCCTGCTTTACGTCTTACTGCCCTTCAGCCACCAAGATGCAGATGCTACTATGATTCCAACCTGACTTCCCTGAACAGACGACCTCACCAATGTGTCCAAGAACCTCACCTCTCCAGAGCCCTGCCCACTAGGGAAAGACAGAAACAGGCTGAAGCTACGGATCGACCATGTCCAACATCCATGTCCAGTGCAGAAGCAACTACAGAAGCCAGAACTCCCACCATCTGCATCCCCCAAAGAAAATTTGGTTCATACTCCCAGAGGGGAAGAAATGATAGGGGAAGCTGACTTAGAAGGCTCTGAACTCCAACTCCATCAAGATCTAGAGAGAGAAGGAAAAAGGGAAGGACAATCAGAAGTAGTAACATGTGTAGATGTGACTTAGAAAGGGAGACGAGGCTGGTCCATGGGGAAAAATGGGCAAATATATACAAATATAGACAGGTAGCTGTAGAAATAATAGTTCATCCATATCTACAACTGGGAGATAGGATATAAATTGAGAGAACTGTTGTAGCTTCTGATAGAGGGAACGGGGATACAGAACTCTGGTGGTAGAAATGGTGCAGAATTATACCCCTGTTATAATATTTGAAATCAATATTAAGTCACTAATAAAATTGTTTTTAAAAGGAAGTAAAGGCAAGGCTGTTGAAAAAATGAAAAATAGATAGATAGATGATAGATAGATAATAGATTATAAACAGAGGTAGATAGGTATAGATAGTTTTAGAAACAGCCCCATTATCGGTGAGTTTGGGAGAAGTGCTACAGTTTCCAATAGAGAGGTATGACACAGAACACTCTGTTGGTGGGAATCGTGTGGAATTATACCCTTCTGTCGCAACCCAACACCCTTCTTAGCTTACAATTTTGTAAATCCATATTAAATCACTAATAAATTGTTTTTTAATAGTCATAAGTCCTCTCATGTATGCCATTTAAAAATAAAAGTAGCAATAGTGGTTGGGAGGATTGTTATTCTAAGCACCTAACATAATAGTTTTTTTAAAAAACAATAGTTTGGAAAAGCAATGTGTTATGTTTATTATGTCAGGTTCTTATGAAAGTATTTGAGTTGTATTTCACTCAAAATCAATACCACACCATGTAGTGCTTAATTTTCTTGTCATACCATCGCAAAAATTGGCATTTCTTTTGCCAGGAATAGAAAAAGGTGCCTTCTAAGATTTATTGTTTAGTATGCCACTACTTCTTTTATCCTTAAAACTCAATCAGTAGATTTTGTTACCCTTTTATTTCTGCTCAGACTGGCTTGCAAATCACTCTTTAAAAAAATTCACAGGCTTTGCTGATTTGTTTTAACCACTGTTAGCTGCTTTAAACCCTTCCCAAAGACATGCCAGAAACCGTGCTGAACAAAAGGCTTTCATACTAATAGTAAAATGTAAACAATTTTAGAGTTCTCTTAAAATAGTCATAGTGCAGATATTGACAGAGAAAATTACTATTTATAGTTTACATTAAAAAAATCCCTTCCCACAGTACTGTGATTGATAAGAAATAGCTATTTTGTTGATCATCTTTATGAGTAAAATATATTTTTTGTACACACTTTGGTCTTCACCCACAATTCCTGATTCATAGCTCCCAGAAATGTAGTCCCCCCCCCAGGGTAATTACTGGGGCTCAGTGCCCCACTACAAATGAATCCACTGCTCCTGTTGGACATTTTCCCTATTTTACTGGATAGGACAGAAAGAAACTCAGAGGGTAGGGAGAGAGAGAGAGAGAGGGAGAGAGAGAATGATAGATACCTGCAAGCCTGCTATGTGGCTGTGAAGTGCCTCCCCCCACCCCCGCATGTGGGGAGCGGGAGCTTGAACCTGGGTCCTTGTGCTTAGTACCCTGTACACTTAACCAGGTGTGGCACTGCCCCCACCAATAGGTTAATATCTTAAGTGCTGAGAGCCTGCGGGCATCTCAACACAAGTCAGTCTCCCTTGGGAGACCAGGCACTCAGCAAGAGCATGGAAAGCATTTCCCCAACACCATACCTTTCTCAGAATTCCAGCCTCCAGACCGTGAGAAATAAAGTTCTGTTGCTGATTTAAAAATTCAATAAATAAATAAAAGTGTAGGGGGGGGCCAGTGGTGCACCTGGTTGAATGCACACATTACAGTGTGCAAGGACCCAGGTTCAAACCCCCAGGTCCCATCTGTGGAAGAAAGCTTCACAAATGAAATGCTAAAGCAGGGCTGCAGGTGTCTCTCTATCTCCCCCTCCCTCTCAATTTCTCTGTCCTACCCAAAAAAATTGAAAGTAAATAAAATATATTTTTGAAATTCCTTCCTGCTGTACTTATCTGCCACAAAAGTATTTGGTTCAGACATGAACATCATTGTTGAAAAGTAAGGGGTACTTTTGAAACCTAGAAACTATTAGAACCTAAATAACTCCAAAAATCAGCATTTTCTGGGTTAAATTCATGCTCTACTTCAGTATCTGCAATTCAAACAACTTCTCTGAGAAATTGGCCTTCATAACCAGTGACGTGCTGCTGAACTGAGCAGATCTCCAAAATATCCTGACAGATTTCTTCCTTTCATTGTAGAATAGCTTCCATCTGGTGTTCAGATATTAAACCTGGAATATGTAAAGGCTGGCCATCCCCTCTCACCCTGTTTGACTTCCAAATGCTGGCAAATAATTTGCATTGTCGATGAATTGAGGCTTAAAAACTTGAACTCAACAGATTAGAAGTTGAAATACACATTTTCAATGATAGATCTTCGTAGGAGTATCGTTTTCTTTAATTTTAGAAAAGCTGAGATTCAGAATGCTCATTCTTTGTATCACGTTCTAATTCAAACCTGTCCTGTAGACACGAATAAGACTTTCTCAGTCTCCCTCGGGCTCAAGATATGAAAACTTGTATGAAGAACATTACAAGCCGTTTTGATGAGGATGCTTTTGTCATCAAAGAGTCAACAGAAACAATTGTGAGTAAGAGAAAGGGGAGCCATTGGCTTGAAAGATGATTCAAGTTAGGAGAGCTAATTGTGAACTTGGAAATTGGGTACAATTAAAGGGACCTAATCATTCGCACACATCTAGACGTTTTCCTGGTAAAATCATGAACATCCGTAAATAGGAGACCTGGGTGGGTGCAGTGGACTCCCGTCCCCCATGCAGCAGGCACCCATCCCGGTAAGAAGAGGGTGGAGAACACGCCAATGGGGCCTGCTTTGCGCTCTGAAGAGAGAAGCAAAAGGTGACCACAGGCGAGGGAGGATGGGCTCCCCTGTGCAGCGCCCACGCCCGGTCTGTGCAGTCAAGGGTTGGGGCCCTTGTTAGTACAATAGCATTTGTACGTTTCTTACTCGTAAGGCAATATTTTATATCGGATCCCAAAAGGTAAGATTGCGTGCTATGTTTAGATAAGTAAGTAGAGATTACACCGCAAACATACAGAAATTCCGGAGACTCTAGGTGTCTTACAATGATTTCTTCCTGAAAGGATCCTCCACAGGAAGAGAAAATGATTTGCTTTAAGACCAGCAACATTTTTAGAACATTTGAATTGAGAAGCACAGTTACTTTTAAAAGGTATAATTGCTTCCAGAAATGTTTGAGCCACTAGGGGAATGTTTACATGGAGTTAGCAATAGCGGTGGGAGTGAATAGACCGATTCCCGGGCAGCAGCACACGCATGGAGGGTCGCAAATCATGTGAGGAACACAACCATGGCATTCAGTCTCGTCCTCCTTGTCCTTATGCCTGTGACTTCTGCCAGTCCCTCTTACCCCAGCAAAGGACGACCAGTACCTTCCAGAGCAAACGGTCACCCAATTCTCTCGTCCAAATCTTCACAGTCCATGTCTGTCCTCCCCTTCATAATCCAGTTCTTTTTTTTTCATCACCCATCATACTTTCTTCACGTTGCCTGTATTTAACTCCTTTCTTTGATCACTTTCTCTTAATTTTAATCAGCCTTGAAATTCTGGTGCTCTGGAATTAAACTACATATTTCACCACTCCATGTCTATCCTGTTGCTTAAAGAAAGAATCTGAGTTTCTACACACAGCACATGACACTACTTGGTATCTCTGTTTAGCAGATTCACATTTAACTTTTTTTTTTTTTTTACCTCCAAGGTTATCGCTGGGGCTTGGTGCCTACACGACGAATCCACTGTTCCTGTGGTCATTTATTTACTGAATAGAACAGAAAGACGTTGAGATGGAGAAGATAGAGAGGGAGAGAGAGACACCTGCAGACCTGCTTCACTGCTTCTGAAGCGACCCCCTGCAGGTGGGGAGCCAGGAAATTGAACCCGGATCCTTGCTCCGGTCCTTGTATTTCGCAGCATGTGTGCTTAACCTGGTATGTCACTGCCCAGCCCTCCATCATTAAAATTTTTGAAGAGACTCACAGGAAAAGAGCTTCAAGAGGAACGCTTAAAAATTTTTTACTGATAAGCATACAGAACCATTACTTCACTGGCTCTAATAAGCATTTGTGGGAATTTTTAATGTTTTATTATTGATTTAATAATGATTAACAAGATCATAAGATCACAAGGGTACAATTCCATACAGTTCCCACCACCAGAGATCCGTTTCCCATCCCCTCCATTGGAAGCTTGCCTATTCTTTATCCCATTTAAAGCATCTATATGCAACGAGGTTCCAGCAAGACCTATCATGTTGACCCCAAAGCCTGCAAACAAAACACTCTCATTAAGATAAGTGAACACTTCCTTACACTTCAAGATAACAAGAGATGTATTTTTGTAGCTGCCTTCTATGAAAAAATCTCATATTGTAAATTTAGAGTTACTATTAGAAATCATCTTCCAGCTCATTCTCAAAATAGTGTCTACACCTCAAACTAAAGTCTAAGAAAAATCCAAGACAGCCACTGCAGCATGCAGCACATAAGTATTATTAAAATAATAATAATAATAATAATGACTGTGTATTTCTGGCTACAAAGCAGCAAATACAAAAAAAATGCTAAACTAAGTGATTGATATAATTGTTTCGTATCTTTTGATCTATTTAGAAAATGGGTGGAAACAGGAAAATGTAATTTCTTGTGATGGAAAGTTGCATTCATTATCTTCTGTCTCCTTTTTTCCTCCCTCTTCCCCACCACCCTGCCCCCTCCCCCCAAGCCCTCCCCATCTGTATCATTGTGACACAGATTCAGAAGAGCCAAGTCTGACACTATGGGTGGTCTCCGTCAAGCTTCAGTCTTTGGCTCGCCTCTCAGTCTAGAGAGTGGCCAAGAATTTTCACTGTTAGATATTTACTCTGAAAAGATATGAATTTCAAGGTACATGTCAATGCATTTGCCCGATTTAATAGCCAAAACTAAATAACAAATGCTTTGTGAGCCAGAGGAACAAGTATTTCTCCCAAACTTAAAACCCATCCTTGTATGAGTAAGTTACAGTTCTTATTTGGTTTCTGTATTCATTTATCTTTATTGTTTGACATCTCTCAGAAGCTGAGCCAAGGAAATCATGGCCGTGCTTCAGAAATTAACTGTACTCCTACACTTACCTTTTAATTTGTTCTGGCTGCTTACTCTCTCATATACTCACAAATTTTCATGGAATAAGTGTTTAGGAAAGTTATTATTTGCTTTTTAAAAAAAAAAAAAACTCCTTCACAAGTCTTTGTTTATTGTGGCATATTAGATTCAGCTTTGTTTCAAAAAAGCTATTGCATTTTTTAATGAAAGGGAGAAATAAAACATCCTTTCCCCTACCCAAAAAAGTAGACTCAACACACAACAGTAAAAAGTATTTCTCCCAGTAATGGCTTAGCAAAAAGGGTTTATGTCCCTTAACTTAAAGTGAAGATTAGAGGTGGGGGGATCATATTCATGGTTAATGTACATTATCATGGAATTTAAAAATGGCTACCTTGCAGTACCTAGCAACACAAACTAAACATGTACACAATGTTTTTTTCATGCCAATAACATTTCAACAGAAATAGACAAAACACTACCAGAAGACAAAGTAACAAATCCATCTCGACTTACTGGTGCATCCAAAGAAAGTCTTGCACCAGAGGAAAATCTGAATGCCTTCCTACAAAGTCAGTCAAAATAAAATTACAACAGATATAAACTTTAAAAGTTACAAATTTTGGGGCCATGCAGTGGTGCACCTGGTTAAATTCACACACTACAATATGCAAGGACCCAGGTTCAAGCCCCTGGCCCCCCCTCTACAGGAGGAAAGCTTCACGAGTGGTGAAGCAGTGCTGCCGGTGTCTCTCTCTCTCTCCCTTTCTATCTCCCCTTCCCTCACAATTTCTATCCTATAAAATAAAAGGGGGGAAACAAAAAAGGAAAAAATGATCAGCAGTGGTGGATTTGCCATGCAGGCACCAAGCCTATAGTAATAACCCTAGTGCCAATTAAAAACAAAAAGGAGGAGGAGGAGGGAGAGGAGAGGAGAAGAAAGAGAAGAAAAGGAAGCAAGAGCATGAATAAAAATGAAACTAAGGTATTTCATAATAAAATTAATACTGATAATAAAGAGAAAGTTGGAAGTATCATAAAATCAATATATAATAAAATGATATAAAGACATTAAAATGACTGAATTTCTGTTGGAAAGCCATGCAACAATGATTAAGGCACAGATGGGAAAAAATCCCTAACCTAAAATTCTACACTAACAGAAAAATAAAACCAAAATAAGGATTTTTCTTTTCAGACACAACAAAAGTCACATGAACTCATCACCACACAGTCACAAAAAATAAATTCAAATAACTCTTCCTATTTTAACACTATAGAGCATGTGTCTTAGTAATCTACCAATCTAAAAAGAAAGGATGGAGGGATAAGATAAATAATAAAATACAATTTGAGAATGAAAAAAAAACCACAAATGTTGATGGTTAAATTCTCCTACTACCACGTTCCCCCAAATTACATCCATCTTATTGCCCCAGTCATCTCAAAATGTATCATCATTTTAAAATGTAGTCATCAAAAAAATAAATAGATAAATAAAATGTCGTCATCAAAGCTATTACTAGTTTAGATGAGTAATAGTGATAAGCTGGGCTCTTAGCTTGCTGCGACTGTTACCCTTACATAAAGAAGAGATACATCCAGGGAAAACACTTCCTGACAAGGGAGGCTCGAATGAAGGTGATACAGTGAGAAGCCAAGGATCACCAAGAATTATTAGAAGTTAGAAAGAAGCAAAGAGGAAATCTACATAGTAGCTCAAGGGAGGAGGCTTCTAAGACAACCTTGATCAGAAACTTCCAACCTCTAGAACACTAGGAAAAAGCATTTGTCACTTTCTGTCAGTTTATGATACTTTAGTTCTAGCAGCCCTAAGAAACAAATATAACACTCAACATATGTGGGATGCTATTGGTATGCTTCTAATTCTGCTTTTAAAAACCCCTTCTGTTTCATTTGGTTTAATCCCCCTGCATTCTATTTACATAACACTGTATCTATTTACATAACCTGTTAACAAGCACCACCCTCCCTCCAGGGCATTGGTGGTTCAGTGGTAGAATTCTTACCTGCTCCGCCCCCTCTCCTTGTCACACCCTGATTTTCACCAGTCACTTTTCTCTCCACCCTCTCTGCTTCGCATCCTGTTCCCACCCTACTGGGCTAGTATATTTATAAGGACAAGATTGTTTTTTAGTTTAGCTTAGCTTGGTATAGATTGCGCTGCGTCCTGCATGAATAAAGAGATACTGCGTACAACCCAGCCATGAGTCCCGGGCCGTCTGTTACCCGCCCGTGAAGCCAGCCCGGCGAAAACAACAGGATGCCTTCAAGATAGTACTTAGGGAGAGATTAAAAGCACTTCAACTAAATTAAATACTAGAACTATGAACTACAAGTCAGTGGCAATAGCTTTCAAAGTAAAAAGAAATAAAGTATCAGAAGATAAATCATTTTTCTAAAAATCAGAAAGTAATGTTTACAAATCAATAAAGCTAGAAAGTAGTTATTTGAAACACTCAGTAAACTTAGTTTCTTCTGGTCAAACTGATCTTGGAGAAAACTGAAAGAGATACCAGTTAGCTCTATTAGGAGCTGTTCTTCCATGATCCAGCTTTCTAGTCTTATTTCCAACTCTCACACCACCTCCCCAGACAATACTTTTGGTCCACCTGCATGTTAGCTGTGGGGCTCAGGCAAAAATTAATAAAGTCATGAACCCCTTGGAATATACCTAAAATAGACCTACTAGCTTTTTCCAAAATGGAGACCCCAAATATTCATCTACTATACTTTTACCTTTAGGTTCCTGATTATTAAACATTTTGTCCTGCTTTATATCTTAATGCTTTCTTTCAGCCACCAAGTTGCAGATGCTACCATGACGCCAGCCTGACTTCCCTGGGCAGACGATCTCACCAATGTGTCCTGGAACCTCACCTCCCCAGAGCCTTGCCCCACTAGTGAAAACTAGAAACAGACCGGGAGTGTGGGTCCACCTGCTAATGCCCATGTCCAGAGGAGAAGCAATGACAGAAGCCAGAGCTCCCACCTTCTGCAGCTTATAAAGATGCTGGGTCCATGCTCTCAGAGGGATAAAGAATAGGGAAGCTTCCAATGGAGGGGGTGGGGTAGACAACTCTAGTGGTGGGAGTTGTGTGGAATTGTACCTTTTATCCTACAATCAACAGGTCATTATTAAATCATATTATTTATTAAAATAAATTTAAATTATTATCTATTAAAATTTCTAATTGCAGTTAACTTTTGCACCAAAAAAAAACTCAGTACCCATATGTCTTTACAGTGAATTTTCCCCAGTAACTAAGGACAAAGCAACACCAATTCCACACATATTCTTAAAAATTAAAATGAAACTGCTAAGCAAAAAAACTAAAGTCTAGTAGAGTTAAGGCAACCATGTCATATAACTGAAGAATCTCTGGTTCTAGGATCGTGTGTTACAGCACTCATCTATTTTGTCCTTCAGAACAATAGTTCAGAAGACACAAACCCAAGAAGAACTTAAAACTATGCTTTCAAGTCCTTGGTGGAAACCACACTGCTTTTTAAAGACACAACTATTCAGCATCGCGATTAGTCCAATTACATTTCACAGTCAACAGCATGAGTGCAAAAGAGAAAAATCTACATTATTGGGACACTTTACACTTTGCAAAGAGCTGGCATTGAAATAACCTGTTATGCAATTAGTCACAAATTCAGCTCTGTGAAGTTTTGGGCCCCCAGAGAAGAGTATAGTCTTTGCAGTAGCTAGACCCTGTAATAGACTGCATTCACAAGCCTGGTGCACCTTGTAGCCTCCCCTAATCTCTGTGCCTCTCTTCTCCTAAGCTTTTGTTCCTGGAAACTCATTAAATCTTTCTACCACTGCTGGAGCTACTGCTGCTGGAGTCGCCATAGTTACCTTGTTTTCTTGGTTTGGCAAAGTATCACAGAGGCCAGAGCTATGAATGCCATAATTTCTACCTTTCCTGGGCCCAAAGTGTGAGGACTGATTGTTCTAGCTGCCAAGAATATTGTAGCTTCTGTCACTTCTAAATTACTTCCATCATGGCCAAACCTATCACAGGCATCTCCACAGCCACCATATCTGCCACCACCTTGATGGCCACCAGAGCCTTCTTCACCCCAAGGAATTCCTCCACAGCTAAAGCTATCATTCCCACTGAAACCTCCTTCACTGCCAACAAAGTTCCCAGAACTGCAATGACCTCTCTGACTAGACTAAGCACTAGCCATCTCCTGTTTAGATAAAGCTATCATCGCTTTACAGTGATGGCTGTTCAAAGTGCGCTATTTCTGGAGATCATCCATAAATTCAGTAAAGTAACAGGCTACAAAATCAATACTCATGCATCTGTGCCATTTATTTATATAAGAAATGGGCCGGGGGAAAGAGAACTCAAGGACGCAATCCTAATTACAATTGAATCAAAAAGAAAAAAAAACTAGTAATAAATCCAACAAAGGAGGGGAGGGACCTCTTCAACAAGAACTATAAGACATTGTTAAAAGGAGTAGAGAATGACACAAAGAAATGGAAAAACAACCCCTGTGCTTGGATTGGAAGAATAAATGTCACTAACATGGCAGTTCTGTCAAAAGCCATCTACAGATTCAATGCAATTCCAACTAAAATCCCAATGGCATATTTCAAGGAAATTGAATGACTTACCCAAAAACTTATGTGGAACCAAAGCAAAAGCTCTCCTGTGTAAAAAGAAGAAAAATGGAGGCATCACAATTCCTGACTTTCATTTATATTACAAAGCAACAGACATTAAAACAGTGTGGCATTGGAACAAAAATGGATATAGGGACCAATAGAACAGGATAGAGAGCCCAGAATTAAATCCACACATGTATAGCTCCATTTTAAATGATAAAGGGGCAAAACTGCCTGGTGGAGAAAAGAAAGTCTCTTTAGCAAATGGTGTTTGGTGAATTGGACAGCCAACCACATGTAGAAAAATGAAACTAGACCACCATCTAAAACCACAAACCAAAATTAACTCAAAATGGATCAAAGATCTGGGTATTAGACCTGAAGCTATAAAATATATAGAAGAACACACTGAGGAAACATTTCAGGACCTTAACATTAAAGATGTGTTTGGAGACTCCACTCCACGGGCAAGGGAAACAAAAATAAAAATGAATAAATGGGACTATATCAAATTTAAAAACTTTTACACCTCAAAAGAAAATTCCATAAGGATAAACAGGAAGCCCAGAAAATGGGTTTCAACAGAAAGGAAAACAACAACCCAAAGCATGGTATTTCTGAAGGACCATCTTGCCTACTACCATGCAGTCATCAAAGGTACCAAAAGCAAAGCCTCTCTTCTTGCCACTGCCTCAGTCACTCAGGACTTCAATCACTTTGATTTTTCCCAAGTCGTTCATTCTTCTGTGTCTTCTTTAAAGCAGCCAACAAAAAATCTTGTTCACTGTCAAGTTGGCCCCATCCCTGGAGAGAACCCTCTTGGGTCCCACAACTCTCTCCCATCCACTGTGGTTTTGCGTTCCTGACTACGTCCCCTTCTGCCATGGTGGCACAGATAACAAACCTAAAATCTCTGAAACCGTTAGTGTCTGGGTCTGTCATCATCTCTCAGCCTGTGACTTGCTCAAAATGACTCTTTAGACTCTCTTAGGGAGTATCAAAGTTCATATTTCTAATAAGGAGCTTCTGCAGCTATCCTGGTTCTTTGGGAGACTAGAACTTAGGCGTGACGGTAGTGCAGGAAAGGTCTTAGTGATGCTTACTCAGTGGCCAGGGCTGGACAGTTGAAGGGGAAGTAGTATTTCCTCAGGAAAAATGGCAGAGCACATCCCAAATGTAGGCCACTTTATGCAGATGTTCTTTCTGTCACTGCTGTTCTGACTGATGAAAAGATTGTCTAATGGCAATAGGCCTAATTTTCATCTTGGGTGGTCTATGACTTGCTGGCATGGTTTGGTTTTTTTCTCAGAGTGGATGTGACTAGGACCCAAGGCCTAACAGTTTCCCCTATTTGCTTCTTACCCAGACATGAAGTGGCTCCAGTTTGTTTGTCTTGTTTTCCTTTGGCTCTTTTCATCATCATCATCATTACTACTATTATCATTATTATTATTTTGCCTCCAGGGTTATTGCTGGGGCTCGGTGCCAGCACTATTAATCCACTGCTCTTGGCAGCCATTTTTTTTTCATTAAGTTAGTGGGACAGAGAGAAATTGAGAGAGGAGGGGGAGATAGAAAAAGATGAGATACCTGCTTCGCTGCTTGTGAAGAACCCCCCTGCAGGTGGGGAGCACGGATACCAACCCAGATCCTTGCACTTGGTACTATGTGCACTTAACTGAGTTTGCCACAGGCCA
Organism: Erinaceus europaeus; assembly: GCF_950295315.1. NCBI lineage: Eukaryota > Metazoa > Chordata > Mammalia > Eulipotyphla > Erinaceidae > Erinaceus > Erinaceus europaeus. The sequence continues at coordinate 98,475,412 of NC_080175.1, forward strand.
GCCTCAGTTATATAATCATTTAAACTAAACACTTCCAAAACAAATCTATAACACTAGAATTGCCCTGACATTAAACTCATATATATATATATGAAATGTATGTATATTTACTTGGAGGGTTAATGGTAGTGCAGTTGTTGACACACTGGTGAAAGTCCTCATCTCACCATGAAAGATGTTTGCAAAACACTTTCACCCCCAGCTGAAATCTCTTTCCATCATCACGCACCAGGATCCAAAATACCCCTCCCAGTCCTCTCCCTATCCTCCTTCCCCAGAGTCCTTTGCTTTGGCGCTATAACAAACCCAGTCCAAATTCTACTTTGTGATTCCCTTTCTGTTCTTGTTTCTCGAGTTCTGCCCGTGAGTGAGATCAGCCCCTGTTCATTTTTCTCTTTCTGGCTTATCTCATTTAACACGACGCCTTGAAGCTCCAGCCAAAATGAGGTGAAGAATGTGAATTTGTCATTTTTATAAGATTTTATTTTCTTATTGTCTGTATTTATTAGATAGAGACAACCAGAAATCGAGAGGGAAGGGGGAGATAGAGGAGAGAGACAGAGAGACACCTGCAGCCCTGCTTCACCACTCACAAAGCTTTACCCCTGCAGGCAAGGTGATTTTATCATTTTTTAATAGCTGAGTACTATTCTATTGTCTGTATAGACCACAGTTTTCTTAGCCATGTGTCTGTTGTTGGAAACCTAGATTGCTTCCAAGTTAGGGCTATTACAAATTGTGCTGGGAGTCGGGCGGTGGCGCAGCGGGTTAAGCGCAGGTGGCACTAAGCTCAAGGACTGGCGTCAGGATCCCGGTTCGAGGCCCTGGCTCCCCACCTGCAGGCAGGTCCCTTCACAGGCGGTGAAGCAGGTCTGCAGGTATTTGTCTTTCTTTCCCCCTCTCTGTCTTCCCCTCCTCTCTCCATTTCTCTCTGTCCTATCCAACAACAACATCAATAATAACTAAAACAATAAAACAAGAAGGGCAACAAAAGGGAATAAATAAATAATAAATAAATAAATAAATAAATAAAAACAAATTGTGCTGCCATAAATACAAGTATACATCATTTTAGATTGGTGTATTTTGTAGGATCTGTAGGATCGATCCCCAGGAGAGGAATTGCAGGGTCAGAGGGTAGGTCCACTTGTAGCCTCTGAGAGTTCTCCAGACTGCTCACCACAGGGGTTGGACCCATTAACATTCCCATCAGCAGTGTAGAAATGTTCCATCATACCCCCACAACCTCTCCAGCATTTGTTGTTACTGTCCTTTCTGATGTGTGATGTTCTCACAGAAGTGAAGTGGCATCTCATTGTTATTGCTGTTGCATTTCTCTGATAATCAGAATCAGTGACTTTGAACATTTTTTCATATGTTTGTTGGTTCCTTGGATCTCCTCTTTGTTGAGTGTTCTGTTCATGTAATCTCCCCCACTTAGGGATGAGGTTGCTTTTTGTTCCTGAGTTCGGTGGACAGTAAGGTAGTCAGAAACAGTAAAATTGCACATGAATGAAGTCCCAGCTACACACACATATCCTTCCTTCCTCTCTCTCTCTCTCTCTCTCTCTCTAAATAAACATTAAAAAAAAGGTAAGACATCCAACCTTTGGGTCCATGATTGCTCAACAATTTGTTTGGCTTTGTATGTTAACTCTCTTTTCAGCAACCAGGTTCCAGATGCCATCAGGATGCCGGCCAGGCTTCCCTGGACTGAAGACCCCACCAATGTGTCCTGGAGCTCCACTTCCCCAGAGACCCATCCTACTAGGGAAAGAGAGAGGCAGACTGGGAGTATGGACCGACCAGTCAACGTCCATGTTCAGTGGGGAAGCAATTACAGAAGCCAGACCTTCCACCTTCTGCAACCCACAACGACCCTGGGTCCATGCTCCCAGAGGAATAGAGAATGGGAAAGCTATCAGGGGAGGGGATGGGATATGGAGATTGGGTGGTAGGAATTGTGTGGAATTGTACCCCTCCTACCCTATGGTTTTGTTAATTTATCCTTTCTTAAATAAAAAATAAATTTAAATAAAAAAGGTAAGACAATGGAAAAGTCTCTTTTTTGGATAAGAATGTGAGGTAGTAAATATAAATTAAAGTGAATGTGATAATCATAAAGACAACCTTTTTGTAGTTTATTCATTATAATTTAATATATATCATATATGCAAATAGATATTTAATATATAATTTAATATAATTTAATCATCCCCTTCTCCCTCCCTCTTTCCCCACCCCCCCTTCACCTTCTAGCCCCCCCCCCATCCTTTGTGGTGGTACAGATGGGTGATGCATGGGTAACAGGTTTGATAAGCTACAGTGAACTATAACATCACCACAACATTCTCTAAGAAAGACTTTCTGATACAAAGGACTGATTTTTGCAATAGTCCGGGGGCTACTTGCAAATCCTGTTCTAACTCAGGAAAATAGTTTCAATCTCAGTTTCACACCATTTCCACGTATAACAATGATGCATATTCACAAGAGTAAATAAGAATTTTTTTTCTTGTGTCTCCTAGGAGCTTTTTGTGCCAATAGCAATGGTAACTATAAAGTGTTCTTCAATTTCTATACATTTTATGAGAGGAGACAGAAACAAGAAGACTGGTTTTGTTTACCTTCTATTCTTAGGCTCTGCCATGACTGCCATCCTTTCTATATAAGTAATGTGGAAGGGAAATTATTGAAATGCTACTGACATCTTTCAGCAGTCAAAGATGTCATCTGCACACTTCACCTCCAGTAATCTTGGGTATTTTATTACAATTAGTTAGAGAGCTAGATGACATCTGCTGTGCAACTCAGGCATCAAAGTTCGACATCCTTGAGGAAACACTCACGAAAGACATGTCTCTGATATCTGATTACTGTAAAAATGGCGACTAATCCCTAGCACTGCAAAAACGGTATCATCTGTTTTCCATCTACACCATGCCTCGGCCTCGCGTGAGCTTAATGTGCAGCTCGGCGATACGAGAATCCGGCATGAAGCCCAGCCAGTCTATCTTGGCATTACTCTCGATCGCACCCTGTCATTTCACGAACATCTCATAAAAACTGCAGCAAAGGTGGGCGCGAGGAATCACATCATTGCAAGACTGGCCAGCTCCTCATGGGGCGCGAGCGCTTCCACACTGCGATCATCCTCTCTGGCATTATGCTATTCCACTGCAGAATACTGTGCCCCAGGATGGTTCCGTAGCCCCCATGTCCACTTGGTCGATTCCAAATTATACTCCTCCATGAGGATCATTTCTGGAACCATCCGTTCCACCCCGGTCCCATGGCTGCCAGTTCTTAGCAACATTGCCCCGCCAGATGTTTGTCGGGATGCGGCATCATCTAAGTTCATTTCCCACGTCTACGCTCGACCGGACCTGCCAATATACGCGGATATCTTCGCCCACCCTGTCCAACGCTTGACGTCTCGTCACCCAATATGGTCCCCTACGCCTACACTGAACTTCTCTGTTCCAGACTCTTGGAAACAGAGCTGGCAATCAGCCGAGGTCAAGAACAAACACCTCATCACAGACCCCTGCGAGCGTCAACCCGGCTTTGACCTGGCACGTTATGATCGGGCCCTCCTCAATCGCTATCGAACAGGCCATGGCCGGTGCGCCGCTATGTTCCATCGCTGGGGAGCCAGAGACGACCCGAACTGTCCCTGCGGCTCCAGACAGACTATGACCCACAGAGTCAACGACTGCCACCTCTCCAGATTCAAAGGAGGTCTCGAAACTTGACATCAGGCTCAACCCGACGCTGTTGACTGGCTACGGAAGAAGGGCAAACGCTAGAAGAAGAAGAAGGGAGCTAGAGCTTTATAGAGTCGCTGGCGTTAAAAAAAATAATAAGTAGACTTCCCTTGGTGATTGAATTTTTGAAGTTGTTGCTAGTGTTCTGCTGGGGATTTGGAAGGCAAACCTTTTGTCTCTTCCCACTTCCTCCTTCCCTTTAAGCATCAAAATACTTCTGCACAGCACAGCAATGGAAAGTGTTCCCCTTAGACTTAAGCACATCCTTAGTTTAAAAAGAGACTTAAGCTTTGCCTCACTAGAAAGTTCTACTAGGCATAATAAAAAGTAGAAACAAGAAGTAAAACCACAAAAAATTAAGACCTTATTACTGTAAATTTCTGAATTTGAAAAAAATGTAGTAACTCTTAACACAGTAAGGTAGATTCTAAGAGTTTTTTGAAAAAACTATAAACAAAGGAATTTGTATTTATCTTTTCCTTATTTTATGACTTTTACTAGAAATGTTATTTTCAGTTCCTACTTCTTCTCTCTGCTGTGCAGAGTGCAGGGGTGCACAAAGACGTTTATGATTTATTGATGGTGTACTATTCCGTCCCCAACCCAAATGGCCTACCACCAATCCGGGCGTTAAGTTAGAATCAGACTCCACACCTTAAAGGGAGTCTTCCATACTCCACCAAAACCAAGTGGTCTCCTCAACTTAAAGCAATACTGTCCTGGTGAGTGCACGGCACTGGGAAGTTGGAGTCTGAAGAGTAGAAAGGAGAAGGCTTGCCAGAGGAAGCAGTACCTTCATATGTGATGTGAAAGAAGGCTCCTTCCAGCGGCTTGAGCAGACCTGACCGTGGGAGTTAGTGAAGTCCATGGGACAGAAACAGCAAATGTTGGAGAGGACATGAAAAAAAAAAAAAGAGAGAGAAGAAAGAAAGAAAGGAAGGAAGGAAGAAAGAAAGAAAGAAAGAAAGAAAGAAAGAAAGAAAGAAAGAAAGAAAGGACACTCCTGCAACATTGATGGAAAACAGTCTGAAGATTTCTCAGGACACGGGAAATGGACCTATCCTGTGACCCTGCAGACCCTGCAATTCCTCCCCTGGGGATTTATCCTAAGAAACCAAACACACTCATTCAAAAATATCCGTGTCCACCTGTGTTCATAGCAGCACCATTTCTTTCTTTCTTTTTTTAATTTTTTAAATATTTATTTTTTTTCCCTTTGTTGCCCTTGTCATTATTTATTGTTTTTGTAGTTATTATTGTTGTTGTTATTGATGTCGTCCTTGTTGGATAGGACAGAGAGAAATGGAGAGAGGAGGGGAAGACAGAGAGGGAGAGAGAAAGACAGACACCTGCAGACCTGCTTCACCGCCTGTGAATTGACTTCCCTGCAGGTGGGGACCTGGGGTCTGGAACCAGGATCCTTGAGATGGTCCTTGTGCTTCGTGCCACATGCGCTTAACCCGCTGCACTACCACCCGACTCCCAGCACCATTTCTAATAGCCAAAACCTGGGAGCAATCCAGATGTCCAACAACAGATGAGTGGCTGAGAAAATTTGTGGTAATGTATACAATGGAATACTGTTCCATTGTTAAGAATGATGAAGTCACCTCCTTCTCCTCATCTTGGGTACAACTTGAATACATTGTACTAAGTAAAATAAGTCAAAAAGGGAAGAACAAATAACAAATGATCTCACTTATAGGTAGAGCTTAAGAAATAAGGACAGATAGGGGAAATTACAAAGCAAAACCTCGGCTGGGTGGGGTCATACTGCATCAAAGCAAAGGGCTCTGGGAAGGAGGGGGAGGAAGGGAGGATCCGGAAAGAACCTTGAGATTCTGCCACGTGGGGGAATGGGGAGAAATTGTACCACGTGTCAGAAACTGCACTGTGTCTGTGAACCGGCAGCCCCTCAATAAAAATGAAAAAAAAAATAAAAAATTAACAATGTAGTCTTCCACAAGACTGCACTTAGTTTGGAGGCCAGCTGCAAGTTTTGGAAGATCCTCAATTTACTTGCACCCCATATACCCATCCAGGAGGTCCCAAGAAAGACCTTCTTGAAGGTCAACAGTTCTTCACTTCAGCAAATCTCAGTACTCGACTTCTGGAGACTTTGTTTTTCTTTTTTCTTTCTTTATTTTTTTATTTAAGAAAGGATAAATGAACAACTCCATAGGGTAGGAGGGGTACAGCTCCACACAATTCCCACCACCCAATCTCCATATCCCACCCCCCCCCCCCCGATAGCTTTCCCATTCTCTATCCCTCTGGGAACATGGACCCACTCATCAACAGAAGTTGAGGAAGAAGATCTGAAAGGGAAACTAAAAGCAGGACCTGACCAAATTGTAAGTAGGGCACCAAAGTAAAAGCCCTGTGGTGAGGGGTAGACATGCAGCTTTCTGGAGACATTTTTATGATAAAGTATACTCAGTTAAGAACCAGATACACAGCTTTACGAAGCAAAGTTTTCTAGGAGGGAAGGAGGTCAGCTCTCATGGAGTCAGGACTCGGTGTCCTCCTGGGACACAGTCTGTGTGCTGACTGGCAGCTGAGGGGAAGCAGCACCCTTGCCCCTGCACCCTGCACAGCACCCTTGCCCCTGCACCCTGCACAGCACCCTCTGCCCCTGCACCCTGAACAGCACCCTTGCCCCTGCACCCTGCACAGCACCCTCTGCCCCTGCACCCTGAACAGCACCCTTGCCCCTGCACCCTGCACAGCACCCTTGCCCCTGCAACCTGCACAGCACCCTTGCCCCTGCACCCTGCACAGCACCCTCTGCCCCTGCACCCTGAACAGCACCCTTGCCCCTGCACCCTGCACAGCACCCTTGCCCCTGCACCCTGAACAGCACCCTTGTCCCTGCACCCTGCACAGCACCCTCTGCCCCTGCACCCTGCACAGCACCCTCTGCCCCTGCACCCTGAACAGCACCCTTGCCCCTGCACCCTGCACAGCACTCTCTGCCCCTGCACCCTGAACAGCAGCCTTGTCCCTGCACCCTGCACAGCACCCTTGCCCCTACACCCTGCACAGCACCCTTGCCCCCTGCACCCTGCACAGCACCCTTGCCCCTGCACCCTGCACAGCACCCTCTGCCCCTGCACCCTGCACAGCACCCTTGCCCCTGCACCATGCACAGCACCCTCTGCCCCTGCACCCTGCACAGCACCCTTGCCCCTGCACCCTGCACAGCACCCTTGCCCCTGCACCCTGAACAGCACCCTTGCCCCTGCACCCTGCACAGCACCCTCTGCCCCTGCACCCTGCACAGCACCCTTGCCCCTGCACCCTGCACAGCACCCTCTGCCCCTGCACCCTGCACAGCACCCTTGCCCCTGCACCCTGCACAGCACCCTCTGCCCCTGCACCCTGCACAGCACCCTTGCCCCTGCACCCTGCACAGCACCCTTGCCCCTGCACCCTGCACAGCACCCTTGCCCCTGCACCCTGCAGGAAGCCAGAAGGCAGAGGCAGAGCCCACCCAGCAACCAGCACTGCCTCCATCAATGACCGCCCGCTCATCTCCCTGAAACATGACTGGCTCTCTTGGGTTCTCCCACAGGAGGGGCCCCAATTACCTGCTCCCTCTTCCCCCTACAAGTTCACCAACCAGCAAGATCCAGTGGACTTTGTTATGCAACACTTCTATTTCTTTCTTTTTCTTTAAAAGACACGATTTACTACATACTGGCTCTATGGCTGAATCTATTCTCCAGACCTCCTTTCCTCAAAGTCAGGCTAGCCCAAGGTTACCATTTTTCTAATTACGCGGTCACTCTCTATATTCACATGGTTGTTCTAGTGACCATTCCCATCAGCCACCCCGTTGGCAGAATAAAGATGCTTCTCTAGACAACAGGTAGTTCACATAGTACAACACACACTTTACCAGGCAAAAAGAAGCAAACATGTTTCTAGCTCTTGCCAGCACATGGGAACACCACCCAGAGGAAGCTCCACAAGGGAGGAGAGTGGTGTTAGGGTTTCTCCTCTCTTCTCAACTCCTCCTCTCCCTCTCTCTTTCTCTCTCTCCCTCCTTATCTCTCACCCTCTGTCTGGTAGAAAAAGAAAAGAGAGTTCCCCTGGTGGCAGAGGACCTAGTGGGGGTTGTATTGTTATGTGGAAATCTGGGAAATGAGTGGTCCAGGAGGTGGCACAGTGGATAAAGCACTGACTCTCAAGCATGAGGTCCTGAGTTCAATCCCCGGCAGCACATGTACCAGAGTGACGCCTGGTTCTTTCTCTCTTCCTCTTTTTCTCATGAATAAATAAAATGCCTTTAAAAAAAAAGAAAGAAAACTGGGAGATATTCATGTACAAACTATTGTATTTACTGTCAACTGTAAAGTCTCCTTCTGGAGACTCTGAGGGAGACAGTCTCTCTGCTAGCTTGGGTGCTGTCAAGACTCCTTTACAGTCTTTTGACTAGACTTATTACTCATTTTTTGCTCTGATTTCATTACTCTACCCTCTGTGAAATTACCTCTGTGTCTCTCAGATCTTTCCTTTTTATTTTTTTAAATTTTTTATCTTTATTTACTTATTGGATAGAGACAGTCAGAAATTGAGAGGGAAGTGGGTGATAGAGAGGGAGAGAGACAGAGAGACACCTGAAACCCTGCTTCACCCCTCATGAAACTTTCTCCTTGCAGGTGGGGACCGGGGGCTCGAACCTGGGTCCTTGTGCACTATGATATGTGTACTCAACCAGGTGCAACACCACCCGGCCCCCTAGATCTTTCCCTTTTCTTCAAGTGGAACTAGTTATTGCATTTACAGTCAGCTCCAAATCCAGAATAATCTCATCTTCAAGTTCTTAAGTGAATTATGTCTAAAAAGGCCCTATTTCCAAATAAGATTCTATTCAAAGATAGAAGGGTTTAGGACTTAGACACATCTTTTAGAGGAACACCATACAACACTATCCAGCCAAGTACTCATGTCTATCCTACATGCAAAATACAGTAACGCCATTTTAAGCCTCTCTGAAGACTCACCATTATGGCATCAACTCTAAAAGTAAATCTCTTCTAAATGTAACCAGCTCAAAAATTCCAAAACCGTTGGGTAAGATTTTGTTATGATTCCCCCTCTGGAAAAATCCTGCTCTGTCTAGAAAGTAACATATCTGTTCCCAAAAATACACTGCCGGGACACACATAGGTTAGGCATTTCCACTCCAAAAAGAAAAACATGGAAAATATAAAAGGTTGATTGATCCCAAACTGAAACACAACAGGGAAATTCCATTAGACCTGAGGAAACCATCTGTGGATCAAAACTCCGTCCTCTGCATCCAGAAATGGTCTTCTCTCCGGGCCTATTGACCCTTATTGACGCTCTACTGGCCTTGGCCTCTTTGTTTACCAAGTTCTACAGGCCCCTGGATCTTTGAGTGCAGTGCTGCCCTCAGAATAGCTCTTCCTTCTTCTTAAAGAGATGTTGTTTGTAACAGTATTTCTATCACCCTGTCTTCTGTCTGCAGAATTTTGGGACTCTAACAGCATCCTTTCACTTTGCACCATCTCTGTTCATTTCAGCCCAAAGCTGGTATTGTTTCTTCTGTCATAACTCTTGCTGCCAGTCCCTTATGTGATCCATAGGAATCCACACAGCTAAATAAAAGGGTTCTCAGCAAATTCTCTTCAATTCTTGATTTGCTGAGATGGTTGATGGGATCCACAAGTCACATCCAATCTCTTTATCAAATGACTATGACCTAAACCTTTGGCTCTCTCTCCAGAAAGGCCTTTCTACTAGTGAAATTTCCCAACTTCGACATCCTCTGGGATGCAAACAGATCAAGACTCTTCCAAATCAAGTGGCAACTGATTTATTGCTTAAGAGTTTGCTCCTCTGATAAAATATCCTGGTGAGTTAATGCTGCAACAAATAATGCCAGCCTCGTGTAACACTTTTCTCTTTGTAATGTGATCGTCGCTAGTGTACTATAATGAGAGTAGCATCCACAAGAGTCTCTTAGCTAATGCGTAGGGTCAAAATATCGACATATACTTAGAAAAGGGAACTTTCAAAGCCTCTGTCCATGCCCCCCACTTTCCTAAGAGGCTTTGCATTTCCTCCACACTTGAACATCATTTTCTTCCATGACTTAACACATAGTTTAAATCGCTCCTTCACTATACGATGTGAAGCTTTCAGAAGAGGAAGAATACAGTTAGGCTCTCTTGATGTGTTTATAATAAAATATTACTGATAACAACACAAGATGCAGATGGATTTATTTATAATAAACATAATCAATGCACACACAGAACTCAGCCTTATCAGTCTATCTACAGAAAACCAAAGGCTTGAACCTGGGTCCTTGTGCATTGTAATATATAAAAGCTCAACCAAGTATGCCACCATCTGGCCCCTGAGTAAGATGGTTTCTGAGATGTAAGTCTGACATCTTCTTGGGTTGTGAATGTGGACTCAAGAAAAACTCTTCTGTCCTGTTTACTGCTCGTCTGAGATGCTCTCCTTGTTGGAAACTGCTAAGCCACTAACTCCATAAATCTCAACTCAGCCAAACAGCCAAACCATTTTGCTGTGAAGATGCCATGCTACCAAGCTCACAATACAGGAATGGACATCTAGTATACACACACATGGAAAAAAAAAAAAAAAAAAAACTTCTTCCTGACGACAGTTTAACAATAACACTAAATTAATTTTGTCAGTCTACTTCGTTTGTTGTGTTTGTTTCAACAAACAGAATGCAAGTACACATAAAGACATATCCCCACCCGACAGGGTTATACATAAAATACACTTTTATTCCCAACCTAGATGCTCATCTCACTTCACAGATAGCGTGCATCAACATTCCTACATCCCTTCTTCTCCTCCTCCTCCTCCTTCTCCTTCTCCTCCTCCTTCTCCTTCTTCTCCTCCTCCTTCTCCTTCTCCTTCTCCTTCTTCTCCTCCTCCTTCTCCTCCTTCTCCTTCTCTTTCTCCTTCTTCTCCTTCTCCTTCTCCTCCTTCTCCTTCTTCTCCTTCTCCTCCTCCTTCTCCTTCTTCTCCTCCTCCTTCTCCTCCTCCTTCTCCTCCTTCTCCTTCTCCTCCTTCTCCTCCTCCTTCTCCTTCTCCTCCTTCTCCTCCTTCTCCTCTTTCTCCTCCTCCTCCTCCTCCTCCTTCTCATCCTCCTCCTTCCTCTTCTTCTCCTTCTTCCTTTTGCCACCAGGGTCATCATGGCCAAGGCTCAATGCCAGCACAACAAATTCACTATTCCCAGCAGCTGTCTTTCCATTTCCCCTTTCTTTTATGTGACAGGATAGAAAGAAATTGAGAGGGAGAGGGAGATGATGAGAGTGAGAGGAAGACACACCTGCAGTACTGCTTCCCTTCTCGTGAAGCTTCCACCCAGCCGGTGGGAACTTAAACCTCAGTCCTTCACATGGCGACATGTGTTCCCCAACCTAGCACACCACTGCCCAGCCTGTCTATGTGTCTTTGCAGAAGCTTCCCAGGCCTGTGCATGTTTTACATTTTGTTCAGTACCTGCTTTTCACTCTTTCCTTAGTAAGCAAGATATAATCTTCTCCATGCACAAAAGACTGCCTCACTCATTTTAATAAGTTTAGCTTAGTAGTTTATTTTATGTCTGTGCAATAATTCAGTTAACCAGTTCCCTACCATTGGATTTTTAGGGGGGGGGTTGTCACTACTGAATATTCAAATAAAGATAATTTCAATTTCTTCACATCTGTGAATTTCTATTTTCTTTTGCTTTGGTGCTTCTGCAAGCTTCTTCTTCTTCTAGCGTTTGCCCTTCTTCCGTAGCCAGTCAACAGCGTCAGCTTGAAAGCTGTCAGGAGCTGCTTGTTGCTGGCTTTGAAAGTGACTGGGATCCATGTGGATTCAGTTGGCTAGGAAGGATCATCAGTTTCCCCAATGAATGGGTATTCACGGGATGCACCACGAGAAGGTCGATCCAATGCATCCCTCTGCAAGCTTACTGAGTATTACAGAAATATGGTTTGTGCTGTTGACCACTCCTGACATGAATCATGAGATGACAACAGTTATTTTACCAAATTAAAAATCTCTAGAGAAAAGTTCTGTTTGCATTTCTCTGCAGAATTTGAAATACACTGTGAAAAAGAGTCATGTGACACTTGACAGGATAACTTTCAACGCAGTTGTCTATACAATGCTATACCAATGAAATGACAAAGAATCCAGAAAGCACTACCAAAGTTAGAAGAAAGCAGTAACTTACTATGCTCCTAAAACTTTCATTTTGTTGTGTTTGCAAGCCCATATCAGCCTAAACATTCATATACTGTTTTCTTGGGTTTTTTATAAGTTAATAGAAGCATATGTTAATACCATTCCCACCACCAAAGGTCTATGTCTCTCCCCCAAACCCCTATAGGAGAGCTGAAAATCTACCCTCACCCTCCACCCAGAGATTTTTACTTTGGTGCAATACTCCAAACTCTGTTAATTTCCGCTTCGTGTTTCCCTTTCTATCCTTCTTTCTCAAAGTTGCAAAGTAACATTTATCCAGCTTCACGCATGTTTGTGAAATTTATGTATTCATTTATTGGAAACTAATTTTTCTGTTTCATGATACAGTAAATAAGGACTAAGCACTAAGTTATAAAGACTATTTACATTTCTCTGACAAGGAGAAGCTTATCATCTAATATAAGGAAGAAGCAAAAGAAATTAACATTTATTTTGATTAATTTTTTATTTATCAGATACAGATAGAGAGGAAGAGAGAAAGAGAGTCCTAAAGATCTGCTTCACTTCTCCTGAAAATTATCCCTGCAGATGGGGACCAGAGGCTTGAACCTGGGACCTGATGCATGCTAAAATGCACACTCAACCAAGGGCACCACCACCCAGTTTGAGGGGGAAAAATTAGCAGAGTATTAAGTGACGTTTGTATAGAAGGATTCAGAGGAGAAACGAGAAATTTCTAAGATTAGGGTATGTGTCAGCCAACTCTTTTTGAGTTGAGTCTTCAAGCACCGGCCTGAGTGAATTAATGGGTGTCTGAGTTGGACAAGGCATTTCAGGTAAGTGCTGTTAGAAGGCCAGAGCATATTCTGAGCAAGGGAAGAGTTTGTTTGAAGGGGGTCATGGAGTCCAACAGTATTGGGCATTCTGCTGGCTCCCCCCTGCTCCATGCTGCATTGCATTGGCCTATTTACATAATCGTTGTTTTGTCTGAGACCCGCCCTACCTGCAGGGTATTGTTTAATCCCACTGGTTAGAACCTTCATAACAGCTGCTATGGAAGCTTTTTACCTTCGCCCCCTTTTCTTTTCTCCACCCCCTCTCCTAGCCATTTCCTTTTCCGACCTGCCACTTCCGTTTCAAAATATATAAAGGTGTTGTCTCTGATCGATAAAGGAGAATTGCATTGCATTCCCGCTCTGCCATGAGTTACAGGTTCCTCTCTCCCATGTTGCTGAGTAAGCAGAAGCCCAGGCTGACTCCTGTTGAGTTCTCTCCAACCCAGAGAGCACGTGCCCAGGAAGAAACACCCTCACGCTAGCCCAGGGAACAACAGCATAGACTGTTTTAGGGGAGCAGGAGATGTTCCATGTGGTGAAGCACAAGGACCTACCAGTAAATAGCTTAACAGTCACACCAGTCAAGTAGAAAGAGGCTGATCAGGGGCCAGGCGGTGATGCGCCTGGCTAAGCACACACATTACAATGAGCAGAGACCCAGGTTCAAGTCCCTGGTGTCGGGCTGAGCTTCATTGACGGGAGACAGACGACCAGGGACTCATGGTTGAGCTGTACGCAGTATCTCTTTATTCATGCAGGACGCAGCACAATCTAAGCCGAGCTAAGCTAAACTAACTAAAACGAACAATGTTGTCTTTATATATACTTCCCAAGTAGGGTGTGAACAGGATGCGACACAGAGAGGGTGGAGAGAAAAGTGACTGGTGAAAATCAGGGTGTGACAAGGAGAGGGGGCGGAGCAGGCGAGAATTCTACCACTGAACCACCAATGCCCTGGAGGGAGGGTGGTGCTTTATGTAAACGTAAAAGTGATTTATGTAAATAGACGGCAGTGGTTATGTAAATAGAATACAGTGGTTATGTATTTGGATCGACCTTCCCGTGGTGCATCCCGTGAGTTCCTATTCATTGGGGAAACTGATGATCCTTCCTAGCCGACTGAATCCACATGGATCCCAGTCACTTTCAAAGCCAGCAACAAGCAGCTCCTGACAGCTTTCAACCTGACGCTGTTGACTGGCTACGGAAGAAGGGCAAACACTAGAAGAAGAAGAAGTGGTTATGTAAATAGAATGCAGTGTTAAGCGGGGGGGATTTAAACCAAATGAAACAGAAGGGGTTTTTAGAAGCAGAATTAGAAGCATACCAACACCTGGTCCCCACCTGCAAGGGGAAAACTTCATGAGTAGTGAAACAGGGCTACAGGTGTCTCTCTGTCTCTCTCCTTCCCCCTCCTCTCAGTTTCTGTAGCTATTGAATAAATAAATAAAATGTTTTTTTAAAAGAAAGAAAGACGCTGATCAGTGAGACTGGGGCAAGATTGAGGGGAGGATAAGTCAGGAGGAGCATGAAGTAGAGCACAAAGTGGGATTCTCAAACAGACCAAGCTATGGGAAAAGAGAGGCAACCAGGCATCACTCAGGCTGGAGACCACGAAGAACCTGGACAGAGTCCCTGAGCAGACAGAAGGAACACAGGTGGACTATGGGATCTGTTTTTTCGTTCAGGGTGGGGCTTTTGTCATTTTTGTTGTTGTTGTTATTGGATAGAGACAGAGAGGAAACTGAGAGAGAAGGGGGAGATAGAGGGGAAGAGAGACAGAGAGACACCTGCAGACCTGTTTCACCGCCTGTGAAGTGACTCCCCTGCAGGTTGGGAGCCGGGGACTCGAACCAGGGTCCTAACCAGTCCTTGCGCTTTGCGCCACGCGCACTTAACCTGCTGCGCTACCACCCGAACAGAGACAGAGACAGAGAGGGGAGAGACCACAACACTGAAGTTTCCTTCAATGCAGGAGAAGCTGGGCTTGAACCTGGTGTAAGCCCATTAGAAAGCAAGCACTCTAGCCAGCTGAGCTATCTTGCCAGTCCAGAAGGTTTTTTCATCCCCCTCCCCCAAATGGGACAGTGGGATTCATATATTATTGTCTTAGTGACTCACTAGCCCTTGAGTGCATTTTCATTTGACAGACATCTAGTTTTCATCTAATAGAAGGGATAAACAACAGCACTCAACAAAATCAGCAGCCGGGAGAAATAGCTTAACAAAAGAGTCAGTATTAGTATGCCTGTGACATCAAACTCCCAGGTACGATCCCAGACGCTACCATAAGCCAGAGCTGAACAGTGTTCTGGTCAGTCTCTGTCTCTCTCCCTCTCATTAAAATAAAAATAAATAAAGCCTTATTTAAAAATATACTCTTTATTTATATATTTATTTATTTATTTCCCTTTTGTTGCCCTTGTTGTCTTTTTATTATTGCTGTAGTTGATGTCGTTGTTGTTGGATAGGACAGAGAGAAATGGAGAGAGGAGGGGAAGACAGAGAGGGGGAGAGAAAGATAGACATCTGCAGACCTGCTTCACTGCTTGTGAAGCGACTCCCCTGCAGGTGGGGAGCCGGGGGCTCGAACCAGGGTCCTTACGCCTCGCACCACGTGTGCTTAACCCGCTGTGCTACCGCCCGACTCCCATAAATTTACTTTTTTAATTATATTTTTCTGGAATACACATCATGTTCTAAAATGCCACCTAGGCCTGCTTTGCAGGACTAGAGCACAGTTCATCATTGTTGACACCACTGTATTATTGTCTTTGCAAATCCCTTTCAAGTTGCCTTCATTTATAACAAACAAGCTCATTTAGAAAACAACTATTCAGCTCAACTTCAATAAAAATTAACTCTGGAGAGGCAGGCTGTAGCACAGCAGGTTAAGCACAGGTGGCGCAAAGCACAAAGACCCATGTAAGGATCCAGGTTTGAGCCCCTGGCTCCCCACCTGCAGGAGAGTCGCTTCACAAGTGGTGAAGCAGGTCTGCAGGTGTCTGTCTTTCTCTCCCTCTCTCTGTCTTCCCCCTCCTCTCTCCATTTCTCTCTGTCCCATCCATCAATGACGACAATAATAACTACAAATAAAACAACAAGGGCAACAAAAGGGAATAAATAAATTAAATAAATATTTTTTTTAAAGTTAACTCAGTAGTAGAAGGAACTGGCAAAATGATCTATAAGATTTTGCTACT
Organism: Erinaceus europaeus; assembly: GCF_950295315.1. Classification (NCBI taxonomy): domain Eukaryota; kingdom Metazoa; phylum Chordata; class Mammalia; order Eulipotyphla; family Erinaceidae; genus Erinaceus; species Erinaceus europaeus. The sequence goes on from NC_080175.1 coordinate 98,491,429, forward strand.
AACAAAAGAAAGAATTAAGAAAGGAATTTTTGTTTGGGTCAGGACAACCCAAATTCCTTGGATGATAATAACTTTTCAATTTTCAATAACTGTAGTATTCTAGAGTAGATCAGCACCTTATAAATGGATGTTCTACAGAATGCTCATAGTTCTAAGGAAATAAAAGGAGTATATATGTACATTGTGAAACTTCACTAATGCTTCCCCCCTCCAATACTGTTACTCCACAAAGACCAGTATTAAATTTCAATAACAGATAGTTACAAGCAATTATTTCAAAAAAAAATTCCCTAAAATAATATCACTAGAATAAACTATTCCTGGCATTATGAAGAATAATTTTTTTAAAAGTTTAGTAGTGACTTAACAGTGGTTTACAAGATTATAAAATTGAAGGAGGTGAACTCCACACCATACCTACCACCACAGTTCTGTGACCCCGAGACCCACCCCCCTCACACACACACACCCCAAAACCACTACAAAGAAATGGGTGCAACTGAAACGCTCCTACTCATGACCACAGAATGTGAGCTCAGATCTACATGGATGCAGAGGTCACATAGGCTGAATGTGGGCCCCAAATCACATCAAATTGATGGGGTTTACAGTCAACAATATTTATACCCCATTCCCATATTAGGGAGCTACTCTCTTCCCTGATCCAGCTTTCTAGTCCTTTTTCCAGCCATGACATCATCTCCCCAGACAACAATTTGGGTCCACTTGCATATCAGATGTCAGGCTCAGGGAAATAATAGTAAAGTCAAGGGCCCTTTGGAATAGACCTAAAATAGACCTACTAGCTTTTTCCAAAATGGAGACTCCAACTCTTCATCTGCATTATTCCAGCCTTTAGGTCCATGATTGGTCAACAATTTTTTCTGCTTTATATCTTAACTCTTTTCAGCAATCAGGTTCCAGATGCTACCATGATGCCAACCAGACTTGCCTGGACAGACGACCCCACCAGTGTGTCCTGGAGCCCCGCTTCCCCAGAGCCCTGCCCCACTAGGGAAAGAGAGAGACAGGCTGGGAATATGGATCCACCTGTCAACACCCATGTTCATCAGGGAAGCAATGACAGAAGCCAGACCTCCCACCTTCTGCATCCCACAATGACCCTGGGTCCATGCTCCCAGAGGGATAAAGAATAGGAAAGCTGTCAGGGGAGGGGATGGGATACAGAGCTCTGGTGGTGGGAACTGTGTGGAATTGTACCCCTCTTATCCTATGGTTTAGTCAGTGTTTCCATTTTATAAATAAAAATTTTTTTTAAATAGTTTGCAGTTTGACTACCTTTTTTCTGCCAATTCTTAATGTTTCAGTCCTCTATATTCCACATATGAGGAAAACCACCAGCAGTTATTTTTCAATGAGAAATAAATTTTTCATTTAGCAAGCTTAGAGAATGTAAAAGTACTCGCATTACAGAGCACAAGGACCCAGGTTTGAGCCCCCAATCCCGAGGGAGAAGCTTTGCAAGTGGTGAAGCAGGGCTGCAGGAGTCTGTCTCTCTCCCTATCTCCCCCTTCCTCTCAATTACTGGATCTCTCTACTCAATCAATCAATAAAGATAATAATAAATAAATATCTTACAAAATTGTTTTGAAAATTTGTCAGACCCAATGGCTTTCAAAACCTACTTCCTACCTAATTTCCCATTCCAACATTCCCAAGACAGAGTATTAAATGAATTTTAGAGGAGTTGGGGCTGGGGCACTTGGTAGAGTGCATACATTGCAGAGCACAAGGAACGAGGTCCAAGGAGGGCATAGAAACCAACCAACAGAGCAATTGTACACTGGACTGACAGATTTGAAAGTTGAAGCAGGGGTCACATTGTATACAGCAAAGTCACCCATAAAGATTTCTGAACCCACTGCAAAATACAGTGCATACTGTTTTACATAAATAATTTTAACAGCACAGATATAAAATATGCTACGTTTTCATTAATATAAAGCATCCAGATCATGAAAGAGATAATATCCAGAAAACACAGCACATGTTTTATAACTTGAAAGGCTTTATAATAGCTTATGATCATTTTCCACTTACGGAAACAATTTTTATCTGTATGACTTTTTTTAGTGAGTGTTTCTGAATTGCACAATAGTTCTTCTTACACTAGTACTGAGAAGCCCTTCTCATCCACTTCCCCAGGAGCAAAATACAATATTCTCTTCTTTGCCAAAGATTTAAAAAAGAGAGAGAAATCTCTAATATAAGTCTAATATAGGTATGTGCAGCTTATTAAATCTCTAATATAGGTATCTGCAGCTTATTAAATCTCTAATATAAGTCTAATATAGGTATGTGCAGCTTATTTCAGATTCTAGCAGTCACAGCCTGAAAGATACACTTTGATAGTTCCTCTCATTGGTAAGCAGTCAAATTAATGTACCTAAATACCCATCTGACACCATTCCACTACAGTTGCAAGATAACTACTGATGCCAGCCCATAAAGCATGTGGAATACACTACAGATACACAGAAGTGAAAGTCATGGGATACACTACAGGTACATGGAAGTGAAAGTCACAGGATACACTACAGGTACACTGAAGTGAAAGTCACGGGATACACTACATGTACACTGAAGTGAAAGTCACAGAATACATTATAGGTACACTGAAGTGAAAGTCGTGGGATACACTACAGGTACATGGAAGTGAAAGTCACAGAATACACTACAGGTACACTGAAGTGAAAGTCGTGGGATACACTACAGGTACACTGAAGTGAAAGTCACAGAATACACTACTGGTACACTGAAGTGAAAGTCACAGAATACACTACAGGTACACTGAAGTGAAAGTCACAGAATACACTACAGGTACACTGAAGCGAAAGTCACAGAATACACTACAGGTACACTGAAGTGAAAGTCACGGAATATACTACAGGTACACTGAATCGAAAATCACAGAATACACTATAGGTACACTGAAGTGAAAGTCACAGAATACACTACAGGTACACTGAAGTGAAAGTCACAGAATACACTACAGGTACACTGAAGTGAAAGTCATGGAATATACTACAGGTACACGGAAGTGAAAGTCATGGAATACACTATAGGTACACTGAAGTGAAAGTCGCGGGATACACTACAGGTACACTGAAGTGAAAGTCACAGAATACACTATAGGTGCACTGAAGTGAAAGTCACGGGATACACTACAGGTACACTGAAGTAAAAGTCACAGAATACACTACAGGTACACTGAAGTGAAAGTCACGGAATATACTACAGGTACACTGAAGTGAAAGTCACAGAATACACTACAGGTACACTGAAGTGAAAGTCAAGGGATACACTACATGTACACTGAAGTGAAAGTCACAGAATACACTATAGGTACATTGAAGTAAAAGTTACAGAATACACTACAGGTACACTGAAGTGAAAGTCACAGAATACACTACAGGTACACTGAAGTGAAAGTCACGGGATACACTACAGCTACACTGAAATGAATGTCACAGAATACACTACAGGTACACTGAAGTAAAAGTCACAGGATATACTTCAGGTACACTGGAATGAAAGTCACAGAATAACACTATAGGTACACTGAAGTGAAAGTTACAGAATACACTACAGGTACACTAAAGTGAAAGTCACAGAATACACTACAGGTACACTGAAGTGAAAGTCACAGAATACACTACAGGTACACTGAAGTGAAAGTCACGGAATACACTACAGGTACACTGAAGTGAAATTCACGGGATATACTATAGGTACACTGAAGTGAATGTCACGGAATATACTATAGGTACACTGAAGTGAAAGTCACGGGATACACTACAGGTACACTGAAGTGAAAGTCACAGAATACACTACAGGTACACTGAAGTGAAAGTCACGGAATACACTACAGGTACACTGAAGTGAAAGTCACATAATACACTATGTACACTGAAGTGAAAGTCACAGAATACACTATAGGTACACTGAAGTGAAATTCACGGGATATACTATAGGTACACTGAAGTGAAAGTCACGGAATACACTACAGGTACACTGAAGTGAAATTCACGGAATACACTACAGATACACTGAAGTGAAATTCACGGGATATACTATAGGTACACTGAAGTGAATGTCACGGAATATACTATAGGTACACTGAAGTGAAAGTCACAGGATACACTACAGGTACACTGAAGTGAAAGTCACGGAATATACTATGTACACTGGAGTGAAAGTCACAGGATATACTATAGGTACACTGAAGTGAAAGTCACGGAATACACTACAGGTACACTGAAGTGAAAGTCACAGAATACACTATGTACACTGATGTGAAAGTCACAGAATACACTACAGGTACACTGAAGTGAAAGTCATGGGATATACTACAGGTACACTGAAGTGAAAGTCACAGGATATACTATAGGTACACTGAAGTGAAAGTCACGGAATACACTACAGGTACACTGTAGAGAAAGTCACTAAGTTGCTGGCGAACACGGACAAAAAAGCATCGCCAATGACACAATATTTGGATCCCAAAGAACCTAGGGAATTAAGAGTGAAAAATAGTAGCAGACTGAGCATTCTGACAAAGACAAGAACCTGCAAGAGGGACATAAAACAACCCATTAGGTTTGGGAAATTACAAAAAGTCATAATAATTTAAGTAAATAATAATTAGTGAGTAGATAGAATGTTTGGCAGGAAAACAAAAGCCAATAGAATATCAGTAAAACTAGCAACAACTTCTCTCCACTGATGGCAAGTTTCACATGGCTTAAGAAAGCATATGGACTTGATCTTATTCTGAGAAGCTAAGTAACTAGAGGACGTAAGCCGAAGTGACCTGGTTACATTTTGCTTGCTTGGCTTAAAAAGCACAACTCAGATAATTAATGCATAAGGATTTTGACCTTAGAAAAGAAGGAGAAATATGTACATCCCTTAGGAGAATTGTTTTTATGCCAGGTGGAAATAAAGAGAAGGTGACTGAGTCAACACATGACTTTGGCGATCTGGTTGGATACGCTACACTCTAGAGCTGAATAAGGCAACGCTGGAAACCAGACTTCCAAAATTTACACCTGGTTCCACTATGGTGAGGCCATGGGGAACTTGACTCCTATGAGCCTCAGTCAGTTGTCAGCTAAACAAGTGTCACTCACCACTGGAAAAGTTCTCACCATGGTCACGGCACACGGGAAGAAGTCACTCTTCAGTATAACTGTTGGGCATGGTGAAAGAAGAGAGACATTAAGAACAAGTCCCAGGTGTCCTCCCAGAATAAAAGAAAAAGGAAAGAAAAGAAAAATACATGTGAAAGATAATGTTGGAAGTCTTGGGAGAGGTGAAGAAATGTAGTTTCTTCTCTTCTCGTCCTCTTCCCCGCCCCCCTTCAAGACCCCCCACCACCACCACCACCAACCTCCTCCCACAATTATCTTCCCCCTTTCCTCTCTACCTCTCTCTCCCACACAGAGAATTCTGTCTGAACCTTTTGTTAGGATTGTCACTGACCTGATTCAGACTAAGAAGCTGAGTCTGACGAGTCTCTCCCATCAGCCCTTCAGATACATCCTTAAACTCTTCTATGATACGAGAATCGGACTGGGTGGACAGATTTCCCTCTTTCAAGCTCCATGTCGGATTCCGTCAATTAGCAGTGCCTGGAAAAGATTGGAGAGGGGTGACTCACCCTTCTGCTGTGCTTGTCTAGCAATCTGCATCCAGCAAGACCCTGTCTAGCCTACTTTTCTAGCCCAGATTCTGCACTGCCCCTTGTGCTTTTCCCAAATTTACATAAACAGCTCATCATGTAAAAGCTTCTGAGACTGTCTCGTCTGGGCATTATCTCTCTGCTTCTTCCAAAATCCTGACTGGCACACTAAGATTGAGGTAGCCTGGCATCAAGAACTCACATACTTGGATATATCAGAATTTGTGATAGGATAGATCTAAATGCCTTGGAGCTGATGTTTCCCTGGTCAGGTCTGAATAGCCTTCAGCCAGTTAAAGGAACTCAACAGAGAGAGAACTCAACTATCCAGAAGGGTATAGGAACTGCGAGTAGCCCTTGCTGAGGGAGGAGGTGGGGTGAGAGTATGTGAGGCCAGTCAGACCAGATGAGTACGGCTGTGCAGGACAGGACAGCAGAAGCCGTGGAGTTTGCAAATACCTAAGGGACAGGAAGTAGCAAATCCAGTGACGTGCACCACTGTCATATGCAAGGACCAGGCTTCTAGCCCCTGGTCCCCACATGCAGAGGGGAAGTTTCATTAGCCATGGAGCAGTGCTGTAGGTGTCTCCTCCTCCTCCTCCTCCTCTTCCCCCCTCTCTGTCTCTATCAGGGGAAAAAAAAAAAAAGCACTGGGGCTTTTGCTGCTCCACTGATAATCCTGGTGGCAAACAAACATCACATAATTAGAAGCAGTGACGACATGGGGGTAGATAGCATAATGTTATGCAAAAAGGCTCTCGTGCCTGAGGCTCAAAAGTCCCAAATTCAGTGCCCCACACCATCATAAACTAGAGCTGAGCAGTGCAGTAGATAACAAATACAAAAAAAAGCAAAAAGGAGGAGGAGTGAGGGGAGGGGAGAGAAGGAGGAGGAAGGGGAGGAAGGGGAGGAAGGGGAGGCGGAGTGACCACCAAAGAGACCTCAAGAACATCCAGGAAAAGGGGCCTGGCAGTGGTGTACCTGGTTGAACACACGTTACCCTGCACAGGGCCAGGGGTTCAAATCCCTAGTCCCCCGCCCCCCCGCCCAAGGAGGAAAGCTTCAGGGAGCTGTGAAATAGTGCTGTAGCTATCTCCCTTTCTCTCTCTCCTTATCACCCCTTTCCTCTCAATTTCCCTCTGTCTTCTCAAATAAAAGAAAGGGGAAAAATCCAGAGAAAAAATTCACCACCAATCGTAAAAGTCAGTCTATTCCAGAAAAAAAAAAAAAGTCAGTGAAAGTTGGTGAAGACAGCAAAGTGGGCGGGGCATGGGAGAGAGAGAGAGAGAGAGAGAGAGAGGTGGAGAGACTGAGAGAGAGAGACTGAGAGAGACCGAGAGACCGAGAGAAGAGCAAAGGCCCAGCTGCCCTGCCCCCCAAGGCCATCCTCCACACCCCCAAGTGCCTTCTTGGGAAGTCAGCGGAGTTCCCGAGGGCGGGAGGAAATCCTGACTGAGAAATGACCAGGAAAAACAAAGGGCCCGACATGACAAGGCGGCTCCAGGTGCCCCTGCAGAGCCCTTTAGCCGAGCAGGTGGTCAGGCCACAGGTATGGGAGGTTTGTCCTCTCCGGCAGCCTTGGGGTTGGGTGATTGGCCCTGCAGAACGGGTGACCCCGGGGACACCTGGCAACACTGTCTGCCTACAGATGCTCCCGCTGTCCTAAGCCTCAGGCAGCCAAGAAATCCGACATCCAGAAGGCTATTCTGCGACCAGCAGAGTGTAAGAGTGGCTAAAGCCAACAGTCTATCTAACTTAATTTTCTAGAAAGTTAATGATCAGGGGTCAGGTGGTGGTGCACCTGGTTGAGCGCACATATTGCAATGCCCAAGGCCCCGGGTTCAAGCCCGCAGTCCCCACCTGCAGGGGGAAAGCTTCACCTGAAGGGCTGCAGGGGTCTCTCTGTCTCTCTCCCTCTCTGTCTCCCCCCACCCTCTGGATTTCTGGTTGACTCTATCCAATAATAAATAAACATAATAAAACATTTTAAGGAAGTTTAATGGTGCGGTTTTCTTCCTGCTTATCATTGAATTAGATCCACTGTATTTATATATTCACTCAGCTATATAGTAAACTAACATAAGTATTTTAGGAACAGAAATATCTCTCACTGGTTTGGGTTTGGTGGTTTGTTTGTTTTTTTCCTCCCCCCCCCCCTTGGAGCTAGGGCCCTGTACACACAAGATTTTATCATTATCATTCATGGCTGTTTTGTTTTGTTTTTTCATGGGGGGGGGGCCTCCTGTCTTCCCAATATGGTTTTTATCTGCCTAATAACCCCACGTTGTGCTAAACTCCAAACAAAAGTCCAAGAGATCTTATTTTTTCGTAGGGGTTGAGGAGAGAGGAAGACGTGGGACAACACAGCACCACAGCCATCTCCAGCCTCTGTGGACCTGCCATGCAAACCATGACAAGGTACTGCCCCTACTCAGTGAGTTTTCTCTTTGGTCCTCTCTCTGTGCATACACCATAAATCTCTGACTTTCATTTATCTGTTCTCATGAGACAGTTACAGGTAGGATAGTGTCCAGTTGTATTCCAATTAATCACACACTTGTCCATGCTGTATAATATTTGCATGAAATAAGACAAGAAGAAATAAATGGAGGGGAGGAAAATGGAATTCTTTGATATAAAATTGTTTAATTTTTATTTATAAAAAGGAAACACTGACAAAACCATAGGATAAGTGGGCTACAACTCCACACAGTTCCCACCACCAGAGCTCCATATCCCATCCCCTCCCCTGAGAGCTTTCCTATTCTCTAGCCCTCTGGGAGTATGGGCTCAGGGTCATTGTGGGATGCAGAAGGTGGAAGGCCTGGCTTCTGTCATTGCTTCCCCGCAAATTTTAGTATTAATGACTGTACTTGTTTAAAACACTGAGGTTTCTGTCAGCAAATTTCATCAGGAATTACAGAACTTGATGGTTGATGTGGCTAAGTGCCAAAAAGGAAATTGTGCTCAAGTTACATAAATAACTGTGTGTGACAGAAGACTGTACCCAAATATGTCACCAAATGAGACAGCAGTGTTACTCTGCAACAAATGGAAATGGGAGGGGCAGAAACCGCGACAGGAGACCAGAACTTGCAGATGTGGTCCCCAGCATCACGTGTCCAGACAGCTTCTCATCTGTGTCTCTCATTAAAAAAAAGATTTCGGTGGAAATATGAGGTCCCCTACTTTTCCATAATCTTATTTTCTTTGGATTTAAAGCATTGAAATCACATGTCCAGAAAAATTATAGTTTGTATGAGAAGTCTTATGGAATTACAATACATCTATCTCTATACATTCACTGTTTTATCTTAAGTAGTTTATATGCAAATATTATACTAAGTGGATACCTGATTTGAAAGGCTATTTTTTTTTCCTGGGTGATAATTCCACATTGATTTTTGCTGATATATTTGAATGCTTAGCGTCCACCAAGATGGTTTCACCACTTAGAAACAAATATATCAGTAGACTGTCCACTGCTCAGCATGAATCACGCCAGCCTTCAATTGCTGAGATGAGAAAGGGCCTTCAGTTCATGAAAGTACAAATTTTCAGAAATATAAATTCCCTTTAATTAGGGAAAAAACAAAAAACACCTAGTGATAATTCCTAAGATGCAAGTTCAAAGTTTGGTCTCTGGCACCAAGTCAAGTATCAAATGCAGCCTCAACACCCAGCTGTGACATTAAGCTGCTTTTTATTACATGTTTAAGTGATAGTAATCCTTAATATTAACTCAATTAATAATATTAATGGAATTTCATGTATTAAAATATCATTAAATTCACTTCAACCTTTTTAATGTGGCCACTTGAAAAGCTAACAGAATGGTCCTCTTTGTGGCATTGTATTTCTAATGGACAGGTTGACTTTAGAACGTCTGCATGCAACAAAAAGTTCACCTAAAGCTGCCAGTCAATAGAAATTCATCAGTGTCTAAATACTTATGATTTGGCGGCCAAAGGAGTGAAAGCTAACTGGGTGACATGATCTGCTAGGGGGGAAAAAGTACATAATGGAAGCTAATGAGAAACAGAAAAAAGAAAACATCCTTCCAGTTGAATTTTCTTTTTCTTCTGTACATCCCGCATAAATACAGCCATGAAACAGGAGAGGTTGTTGTCGGAGTGTGATTCTATTGTAATTTTGAAATATAAGAATTTTTCCTACTGCTTTGTCTGAAGTCAAAATCTATATCTATATCAAAGTATTAAATGAGTTTCTCTGCAACCCTTGGGCCAGTCTAGATCATAAAGGGCTCAGAGGAAATGTATTCTGAAATGCTTAAAAATAAAAGGTCTAAAGAAGGTCTGGCCATTAAACTTTAGAAACAAAGTTTTAAAATAATGCAGTAACTCTTTCCAGTCATCCTCTTCAAAATCAACCGTTGTAATCTCCACTTTTGGACACGGAGACCTAGACAGCAACATAGAAGCAAACAACATCAAAGTGCCTTCTTGGCTACCTGCCACCTCGTCACTTCTGTACTGCAGCCAATTATAATGACATCACTCTAGTTTCCTGTCCTCTACTGACCTTCCTACATAGACTGCCAAGATGCATTACATTTCTCCTCTACAATTTGTCTTTTTTTTTCCCTTTTTTCTCTGTGCTTTTTTTTTTTTAAATGATGACTTGACACTACTCTTGACCTCAACCTACAATTTTGGCTGATGATATCACTGAGCAATTCACTTATATAAATGGCCTTGAATAGTCATCTGTTGTGTCGCCAAAAAAAAAAAAAAAAAAAAAAAAAAAAGGTGGAAGAAAGGCTGACATGGAGCTGAAGGAAACTCTTTTAAGTATTCTAAAAATCATACCTCCAGTAAGTAGATACACTCTAAGATAGAGTGTTCCATCAAGCGTCTGCTATTAAAGCATATATTTAGTAAACCTCCCTGCATGTGCTTGTTTTAGAATTCATTGGCTGGAATTTATTCTATCCCACTAACTTATGATGAAAGTACCATGGCAAAGTGAGGTCTTCAAATATGATTGAAGTCTTAAGTGTATTTTGAAATACACAAATATGAGGAAAGTTAACTAAAATAATGGATATTGCTAGGGATAAAAGTAATTTCCTTAGGATATTAAGGAAATGCAACATATTAAGCAAACATGTTTTCCTGAGAAAAAATATATGATCCAGTAAATTAAAAAATGACTCTCAATAGAATAATTTTGTAGTAAAATGTAGGCTAGATTATCTTATGATGTTGAGTAATTATCTGTGAATTTATATGTCCCATTTAAGGAAAGTACCACTACTATTGTTGAAGCATGATTTTTTTTTAACTTAAAGCAATATTTATCCAAATATTTAAGCAAATATTTTAAGGACTAACCTCCTTTATTTGTATATCCACAGCGTCTAGCACAGTGCTCAGTAAGTATCTGGTATTAATATATGTGCTCTGCAGAGTTTAATATCATCAACTTTACAGTGTGCTGTCAGAGTGTAGTGGCTAAGACAGTGACTAGCAGATCGCCGGGATTCAAGTTCTTTCTCTGTTTTCAGTGGCTGTGTAATCTTAGATAATCTTTCACTCTTTCATCTGGAAAATGTATTTAATAATATCCCTGAGCTTGTTAGAGTGTCCTGAGCTTTTAAAAAAAAAAGGTGTGTGGTGTAATTAACAGCTCAATTAACAATTAAATTTTATTGAATAGTAGGTCTTCTTTGTGCTTTAGGTTTTTTTTCACATAGAGCATTCAGCATTTCACAGACTCTTGTAACCTGAGTAAGACAAGTCTGCTCTCTAATTTTGGTTTATTGTCAAAGAAATAACAGCGCAAGGTTACATTATGAGCAAGAAGCAAAAGCAAAACTTGATTCAAAAATCTCTGAATTTGAATTCCAAATAGTTTCACTATCAGCAGCTAGGAGGAATTTTTTTTTTTTACTCTTTGTTTAATAGTGTCTGAGATGTGGGTACAGAAATTGAGTAACCATGTTCCAACTGTGGAGATTTGCTACTTTCAGTGGCTACATGACAGCAGAGAAAAGAAATAAAATTAACAATAAATTTCTTTCTCTCATTAGTTGTCTTGTATAATCATGGGTGATTCTTAAGCACCAGATTCACTGACGACTGTAACATGTTGAAAAGTTCTGCCAACCCTGAGTTTATATTCTAAAAGAAGATCTCAATATATATGTGGGCTTGAGAGTCTGAAAGGGAAGAACTAAATCTGAGAGACTGCTTTTCCCCTTTGCTCATCTCAGGGAGAGAGACTAACAAGGTGTGTCTTCTCAGACCTCCATCCAAGGATGGGGGGAATTTTCCCTAAGCACTATCAAGCTTACACATAGTCCCACACATATACATATATACATATATACGTGCCTATATGTCAGTCAAAGTTCAGGGTGCCAGTATGCCGGGCTAGCTTCCCAGTGGGAGACAGATGACCAGGGACACATGCCTGAGCGGAGAAGCAGTATTTCTTTATTCATGAGTGAACGGTTCAAAAAACTAATCTAATCTAATCACAACCCAATTCTGTCCTGTCTCTCTCTCCTCTGGGGGAAGAATCAGGAGCCAAGGAAGTACGTAGGATAGGGGGCGGGGAGAAGGAAGAAGTGCAAACTAGCAAGGACTAAACCAAAATCTCCCAGAGGCTAGGGGAGTGAGACCAAACCAATGTAACAGAATGACCATGTAAATAGACCACAACGTCAAGCAATGTACAGAAGGGATTCCAGATGTAGAACTAGAAGCATACCAACACCTATATAATTGGCAGAGTTGCCATAGGAGAGCGTCAAACAAGAGAATATAGGGCACTGAGAGGAGAAATGTTGAAAAATAGCGTGTGGGGTGTATAATGGGGAACCAGAACTTGAAAGTTCCTTCCTAGGAAAGAGACATATTCTCCTAAGTTAAAACATGTAATATCTCACCTAGGGCCAATGTCTATCCATATTCAGCACAGGATACTGTGTAACCTCTGCATCTCTGTAAGTCTGAGCTCACAGTCCATGGTCACAGCTGGGAACATTCTAGGCTGCACTCATTGCAGGACCCGTCCTTGAGTGGCAAAGTGGGATGACCCAGCCTCCCTTCAGAGAGTGGGGCATTCCCTACCATTATTGACCCACACTGAGGGCAAGGTCATAGAGAGGCCCACAGGAGGATTTATGGTGTTGTTCCTGATGGAGATGGCTAGTGACATGTGGAGAGAGGAATCTGTTAGAGGTCTAGACCCATCATATTTACGCGGGAATTCCAGGACTCCCTGACTAGGGCCCTGATGGGGATTACAGTTAATGGTATTTATAGACTTTTCCCATATTTGGGAGCTACTCTCTGCCCTGATCCAGCTTTCTGTCCTATTCCCAACTCTGACACCAACTTCCCAGACAATACTTTCAGCCCACCTACATATTAGCTAACAGGCTCAGGCAAAAAGGAGTCAAGTTGTGGGCCGCTTGGAATCAACCTAAAATAGACTTCCTACCCTCTTAACAATATGAAAACACCAAATCTCATCTTCTCTATTCTTACCTTTAGGTTCCTGATTGTTAAACAATTTGTTCTTCTTTATATCCAATGCTTTTCAGCCACTAAGTTGCAGATGTTACCATGTAACCAACAATCTGACGTCCCTGGGCAGACAATCTCACCCATGTGTCCTGGAACACACCTCCTCAAAGCCCTGCCCCACTAGGGAAAGATAGAAACAGGCTGGGGTTAGGGATCCACCTGCCTAAACCCATGTCCAGCAGAGAAGCAATGACAGAAACCAGAATTCCTACCTTCTGCACCCCATAAAGATCGGTGGTCCACCCTCCCAGAAGGAGAGAAATGATAGGTGGAAGATAACCAAAGGGGTCTGAACTCCAACTCCATAGGACTCCAGATTCAAAGGAGGTCTCGAATCTTTACATCAGGCTCAACCAGACGCTGTTGACTGGCTACGGAAGAAGGGCAAACGCTAGAAGAAGAAGGACCCAGAGAGAGAGGAGGTAAAAATAATGGAACAAAATAAGGAAACAAGGCTGCAGAAGTAAGAGATTTCCATGATGCAATAAAAAAGTCACTACAGTCTTAAATGGTGAAAACTATTTTATAGGTTGTATATGGTAGGCAACTGTCTAAGGGGATAAGACTGCAGTGGGATGGAGAGAAGGGAAAAGGCCCAATTTGAGCCCCCGGCCCCCCACCTGCAGGGGAGTCACTTCACAGGCGGTGAAGCAGGTCTGCAGGTCAGAGAAAGACAGACGTCTTTCTCTCCCCCTCTCTGTCTTCCCCTCCTCTCTCCATTTCTCTCTGTCCTATTCAGTAACAATGACAACAATAATAACTACAACAATAAAAAAAAAAAAAACAGGGAAAAAGGCACTGCAAAAAATGAGAACAGTCACATGGTATATATGCTGGCACAGTAAGAATACTGCAACCACCAGGTCACACCCACCCACCACTACACTAGAAAGACATTCCAGAGCCATGCTACTCAAATATGATGGTGCAGTGCAGAATCTAGGCTAGCAGGTGGCATATCTGGTAGAATATATATTTTTTTGTGTGCAAGGACAAGCGTTCAAGTCTCCAGTCCAGACATGCAGTGCTACAGGTGTCTCTTATCCCTCTCCTTCCCTATCTTCCCATGACTTCCCAATTTCTCTCTGTCTATACATAGAAGGAAGAGAGAAAGAGAGAGGGGGGAGAGAAGAAGGAAAAGAAGAAAGAATTGAGTAAGGGAGGAACAGAAATAGAAGGAAAAAATAAACTACATGGAGTGGTGGATTTATCATGCAGGCACCAAGCCCCAATAATAATCCTGGTGTCTGTGAAGAAGAAGGAGGAGGAGAAGGAGAAGGAGGAGAAGGAAGAGGAAGAGGAGGAGGAGGAGAAGGAGGAGGAGGAGGAGAAGGAGGAGGAGGAGGAGAAGGAAGAAAGAAAGAAAGAGGAAGGAAGGAAGGAAGGAAGGAAGGAAGGAGGGAAGGAAGGAAGGAAAAAAGAAAGGAAGAAGGAAAGAAAGAAAGAGAAAAGCAGAATTTCGGAGTTCACCCAGAGTACTGAAATATTTCTGACTTTTCAATTTTATCCGCCAGGTGTCATGCATCTGCATGAAAGCAGAAAATCATGTTTAGTCTTGGAAATGATTTCTAATAAAAAAAAAAGTTTGAGTTAACATGTATGTATTTAAATGACATCAAAAGTATCCTATTATTCAAAGTAATTCCAAAGGAAATATTTTCACTATGATAAAAAAATCCTTTAAAATCAATTATCTCTAATTTATCTTAGGTAGCACTGGAAAAATTGTATATATGGAACTCAGCTGCATAAGATGAGACCAATTTAGAAATTGCAAAAGTGGAAACATGAAGAAATAAAGTATTCTCAAGAGATATTCTTAGACAAGAAACACATACATTGCTCTTATTAAAAATGTACTGACAGTGGGCCGGGTGGTGGCGCACCTGGTTGAGCACACAGGTTAAAAATGTACTGACTGTTCATTAGCTCAAAGTTGACTTGCACAAAATTTATTTTATTTCAGTCAGATGTTTGGTGAAATTACTTCTGCATAATTTATAGATAAGACACTCATATTAAGTTAATTCCAAAGGGGGAAAGAATTCTTTTTAGAACATTACAAATTTAGAGTGCTCATTTTCATGTAATTGCTACGTAGGAAAGACATGTATTGTTTGTACACTCAACTAATTACGAATGACTCCTAGCTAGTTATTAAAGTAACTTTAAAAAGGCAACATTGCTTATTTGGTTTTCCTGGCAATACAATAAAAACAATAAAACTATTTCTTGTTGTTTTTAAATGATAATGTTGCTGGTTGTTTTGTTTATTTCTTTGTTTTTCCATTTTCTTGGGGGAGGTTAACGGTTTCCAGTACAGTCGTTGACATGTGGGTGCCAGTCCTCATCTCCCCATGGTAAGTGTCTGCAAAGCAGTCTCTCCCCCAACTGTGGACCTTCTGCATCACCATGCATCAGCACTCCAACGGCCCCCCCAAATCCAGCCCTTCCCCCTCCTTCCCAGAGTCCTTTGCGTTGGTGCAATACACATAACTGAGTGCAAGTCTGACTTTGTGTTTTCCTTTTCTGTTCTTGTTTCTTAAGTTCCACCTGTGAGTGAGATCTTCTATTATTCAGCCTTCACAAAGCGACGAGACGACGTCATCATTTGTAACAGCTGAGCAGTATTTCATTGTGTATAGAGCCCATAACCTCCTTTGTCACTCATCTGCTGTCGGACACTGAGGTTGCTCCCAAGTTTGAGCTGTTACAAATTGTGCTGTTGTGAACACAGATCTCTAAAGTTAGCTGAGCCTGTTTCCTCTGAATACATGCCCAGAGTAAGATGGCAGGTCTGTTTCTAGTGTTCTGAGAAATCTCCAAACTATTTTCCATAAGGGTTGGACCAACTTGGATTCCTACCAGCTGTGTAAAATGGTTCTTTTTTCTCTATATCCTCTCTAAAACTTGCTGCTACTGTCCTTTCTAATGTATGACATTTTCACAGACGTAAAGTGGTATTAAGTTGCTGTTTTAATTTACACTTCTCTGATAATCAGTAACTTCAAACATTTTCTACTATGTCTGTTGGCTTTTTGGATCTTTTCTTTGATGAAGATTCTGTCCATATCCCAGTTTTTGGAAGGGGGTCATTTTAAGAAAACTGTTTTTTGATGAATTTTAAAATTGTTATTAGTGATTTAATAATGATTAACAAGATTATAAGATAACAGAGGTACAATTCCAAACAACACCCACCACTGGAGTTCCATGTCTCATTCCCTCCACTGGTAAAGCTTCCTTATTCTTTATCCCTCTGGGAGTATGGAACAAAATTCTTTATGAGGTGGAATGTCTGGTATCTGTAATTGCTTCTCCACTGGACATGGATGTTGGCAGGTGGATCCACACCCCCAGCCTGTTTCTATCTTTCCCTAGTGGAGCAGGGCTCTGGGGAGGGGAGGTTCTGGGACACAGTGGTGAGGTCATCTGCCCAGGGAAGTCAGGATGGAATCATAGCAGCATCTGCAACTTGTTAGCTGAAAAGCAGTAAGATATAAAGCAAGATAAATTGTTTAACAAACAGGAACCCAAAGGTAGGAATAGAGCAGATGGAATTATTTTTAAAGTCCATGGAGAATCCATAAATTTAGACAAGTTCAAATTCAGCTTTATTGTTCAGTTTTAGCTGATTACTTAATTAGCATCTGAATCTTTTCTTTCAGTAAGATCCTTTCAAAGTGCTTAAGCACAGTGGCAACACTTCTATTTCATGTGCTTCTAAACATCTAAAACAATAAATAAATAAATAGACAGTAGTAAATCCTATCCAATTAAATATTCACCTGCTTGCCTTAACCTGTAGCTTCATTATCTGACTTTGTAAAGCAAACACGGTAATTGTAAGACTCTGTGAGAACGATGGAATTTATGGGCATGGCACCAACCATGGGTAGTGGCAGTATGGAACCGTACCCTATAGCTTTGTAATCTTGGAAAGCATTATTAACCCACAAAAAAAGTAAAGTTTTAAGTAGTTAGTTTATATGATCAAGTAGAACAAAAAACTTCATAGGTTTAAGCAAGCAATCTTACCACTTTTAAGCACATGTTGCCTTGGTGATGTTCTTCACCGATCACCCAATTTCTCAAAGATGTTCCCATCGGTGATGACAAGCTTTGGAGAATCCTCTTTTAGAAAGTTGCAGAAAAGCTAAACTGTGGTAGCCAGCTCCTACAGGGGTTCGATGAGGGGCAGGGAAATGGAAACACTCAAGAGGCAAGGAACCTGGGAACCATTCAGGGCGTGGCTTGGAATGAACACTAGACACATTTATGGGGACATCCAGATACATGACAAATGTTGGCAAACTTCCCCATCAATCCAGATCCTTCACCCAGTTATGTAATTATGTGTCTTACAGATCTGAGACACCCTCTCATTTTCTAATCTAGTTGGGAGAAGGTCAGAGACAAAGGGTGGTGGCCTCTTCAGCACGAGCATTTTCCTCAGAGAGCTAGTTCAGCACGTATCCCACGAGGCCGCGTCTGATAGCTGGCTGACAGCACACGGCATGGACGTTTGCTGCACTCAGGTTTATTTCAGGTTTATTTGTTTTAAGAGGGCTTTCACCATCTCTCTCCTGACTTGGTCCCCTACACTAAATGTTGTACATAAAATAGAAACTCGTTTGAGTAGTATGATGTAGATCTTTTTTGAGAAAAACAACAAAAATACTATGTTTCATGTCAAAATTTCCATAGCTATTCCTACTACCTTACTTAGAAAAGACACTGATTTAGAAAAATACATACGTAAACTAGCAAATATAATTATATCTGACTTTTAGAATACCTCCAAATTTTAAAATTCTCTGACAACAGGATAAAACACACTACTTTAGAAGAGCATATAACAAATAGCTTTTTTTTTTTCTGTAGAAGAGCAAGTGTTTTGGCCTCTATGCAAGGCCTTAAGCAGTAACTTTAATACCTTTAAGTCTTTGAAATTTTGCTTTTGTCTCATCTAATTAAAATATTTAACAGATTTCCAAAGTCACTAATAATAAGTATCTTCTGGACATTTTCTTCTGACTGTTACAAAACCAATAAAGGGTGAGTATCATTTACTTTTTAATATCTTATTTATTCCTTGCTTAATTAGGTACAGATAGAAAAACCAGAGCACTGCTCAGCTCTGGTTTATGGTGGTGCTGGGGACTAAACATGGGACCTTAGAGCCTCAGGCATGAAAGTCTTTCTGTGACAGGCTGGGAGTGTGGATCTACCTGTCAACGCCCATGTTCAGTGGGGAAGCAGTTACAGAAGTCAAAGCTTCCACCTTCTGCATCCCACAATGACCCTGGAGCCATACTCCCAGAGGGATAAAGAATAGGAAAGCTATCAGGGGAGGGGATGGGATACGGAGATCTGGTGGTGGGAATTGTGTGAATTTGTACCCCTCTTATCCTATGGTTTAATCAATGTTTCCTTTTTATAAATAAAAAAATGTTTTTTTTAAAAAAAAAAAAGTAGATCTAGCAAGCTGTAGTCACTGGATATAAAGTAAAAATGGTAAAAAAAAATTTAAATTCCCCAAAGCTAAAAAAAAATAAAAGTACATATGAACTAAAAAAAAAATAGAGAGAAAGTCTTTCTGTATAGCCATTGTGCTGTCTCCTCTCATATCATTTATTTAGCAGTGTTAGGAAAAGTTGGACAAGATGGACAGATGTGTTAAGTTGAATGGAAAGAGAAAATGAGAGAAAGAAAACTGAACGGGGCAGTGGGGATGGGGCAGGAAGGCAAGAGAGGCAGCATGAGCTCACCCCGAAGCAGCAGCGATGTCCCGCGTAGCTGAGGCCTTCTGAGCATCAAAGGGGCTCTCTGTGTCTTGAGCAGCTCAGGGCTGAACATGTGGGGAGAGTTACAGAAAAAAACTAACAGTCTTAGCTTCTGTAAAACTCCCTTCCTCTTTGCTGAGTGGAGGAGGGAAGAAAACTGGGTCAGAACCTAATATGCCAATATTTGCTTTTGTAAGCCCAAAGCTGGCTTCCATCCAGCCATACAGATATATAAGGGATGGCGGGTCAAACTTCATCCCTGGCCGAAAGCTTCCAGAATGATTTCGGCTTTTTGACCCGCACAAAGAAAAGTTCTTTCTCCTTCATCCAGTCCTGGCTCCAGTCTCTTCGATTTCTACTGGGATTCCTAGGTTGGTTTTCCTAACAGTAGTATTACATAACATCACATTTATAAGTTCCTGAAAGGAAATCATAATTTTTAAAAAAATGCACATTACAAAGAGTTTTTAAAAATGCATTGTAAAGTTCTATAAATGTGCTGTTTAGAGTAAGCTGAATGAAAATAGAAAGAAAAGGTTTTCTGGCCTCTGGAGTGCAAAGAGGTGTTGAAGAAAGGGTTAATAGGGAAGTTAAAAGTCAATGGGGGAAGGGGGCAGGATAGGGCTGTGGTGCAGCAGGTTAAAAGCACATAGTATAAAGCACAAGGGCCAGCACAAGGATCCCAGTTCAAGGCCCCAGCTTCCCACCTGAAGGGGGTCACGTCACATGTGGTGAAGCAGGTCTGCAGGTGTCTTTCTCTCTTCCTTTCTATATTCTCTTACTCTCTCAATTTCTCTCTGTCCTATCCAATAAAATGGGGGGGGGGGAGGATCTGTGGATTCATAGTGCAGACTTCAAGTCCCAGTGATAACCCTGGATGCAATAAAATAAAATATAAAGTAAAATAAACTGCACTTGTAAACAGTTGAATCGTTCTGTTCTCTTAGGACACTATTTTATGAAGATCGTAAGGAAAATTAATTTTCTTCTGACTGCTTGTGCTCTGTAAATATTGCCACAGGCAGATGTCCTGTTTTTTGTTTGTTTGTTTGTTTGTTTTACCCATCCCTCCCACCGACTCCCACCCCCCACTGTCCCAGGAAGCTGCATGTCTACCCCTCACCACAGGGTTTTTACTTTGGTGCCCTACTTACAATTTGGTCAGGTCCTGCTTGTAGTTTCCCTTTCAGATCTTCTTCCTCAACTTCTGTTGATGAGTGGGATCATCCCATACTCATCTTTATCTTTCTGACTTAGCTCACTTAACATAATTCCTTCTAGCTCCGTCCAAGATGGGTCAGAGAAGGTGGGTTCATTGTTCTTGATAGCTGCATAGTATTCCACTGTGTATATATACCACAGCTTTCTCAGCCACTCATCTGTTGTTGGGCACCTGGGTTGCTTCCAGGTTTTAGCTATTATGAATTGTGCTGCTATGAACATAGGAGTACACACCTCTTTTTGGTTGGGTGTTATGGAGTCCTTGGGGTATAACCCCAGGAGAGGAATTACTGGATCATATGGAAGGTCTATGTCTAGCCTTCTGAGAGTTTTCCAGACTGCTCTCCACAGATGGCCATCTTCTCCTGGAAGATGGCGGACTGAGAAGCTGCTAATGGCTTGAGCTCTGACCACATCTTCTGGAAACGGTAGGATTTTCTGCCTTTAGTAGGCCAGCCAATAAGGGGTCCTAGCGGTGACACCAAGGAGGTGACTATAACTTAATTTGGGTTAAAAAAAAAGAGTATAAAAAAGGAAAAAAAAAAATTTTTCTTTCTTTTAAAATATTAAGCACACCTCCTCCCCCTCCCCCCCATAACCAGTCCCTGGGGACCAGCTCCTAGCAGGCTCCCCTGCTGAGCCTCTTTCTTTCCTGTCCCACCAGGGAGTATCAGTCATTCTAAGTCTATACCCTTCTGAAACCTCTGGCCTTTTTTCTTTCTAAGTAGCCAACCCCCCCCCACCTCACCCCACATAGCTAATTAAATAATTAAAAATAAATAAATAAATAAAACTCTTTCCGTTCACCACTCTTTTATTACTGTTCTTTTTCTTATCTTTTTCTTTTTTTCTCGCTTTCTTTTTTTTTTCTTTTTCTCATTCTTGTTATCCTTTCTTCCTTAATCCTACAGCTTCCAAAACCACAGGCCCCATACCACCAAACAGTGTGCTTTTTTGAATTCACTGATACACATTTGGGAATTATTTTGGGGAAGAATTCTGACTCAGAGTTGGACTCTCACTACGAGTGTCTCTGCTCAACTTCCCTTCCTCCTTTAGCTACCCCTAGAATATACAGTGGATAGTAGATTTGCATAACTGTCTATTTCAGCTATCCTTGTCTAGTCCTGAGGTTTTTTTTTTTCTCTTTCTTAACAATCAGCTGCCTCTGATCACGAGGTTTGAGGTAATCTTCCCCACCCCTTAGGTTGATCAACCCTTTAGGTTGATCAGAATTAACTCTTAGGGTATCTTTCATTGCTAGGGTAGTGGGCATCTTATCTATTGTGGGAGGAACTTGTCTCATTACTCCTACCTCCTCTACAGACTCTCCCCTCCCTCCTCCTCCTAGCTAATTAAAAAAATTAAATTAAATTAAAAATAAAGTAATCAAAAAAAAGATATCCTGTTTTGATTAAATAAGTCTTCATAAACATAAGGCTATTTTATGTTGATTTCCTTAGCTTTTTTTTCTTTATTAATTCAAAATTCAAACCAGGATTCCCTCTAAGACACTCCATAAAGTAATATTTGTGACTTCGTGTAGTGGGAGTGAGATGTTCCTTATAGAAGTGCCATATAAGATGTGTGGTAAATTTTTAATTAGAAAAATAGTGAAAATCTCAGTTTTGCCATCGACTGCCCTCTACCCCCTGTTCCATAAATTCTAACTTTAGGTTTTTACTAAAGCCAGAAATACTTTGTAGTTCTGAGAGAGAAAAAAAAATCACCTTTTCCTTTCAGGCTGACCCAGAGCAGGTGAGCCGACACATTAAGGAACAGGCTTCGTTTCAGGAGCAGCACCCCATTTCCACACTGATTCCAGCTGCTCTGTTTACAGTGGCCTAGTGTCTGAGATAAAACTAATTATGTTGTTTGTAACTAAGAACTGCAGAATTACAGCAAAGCAAAGACTTTTCAAAAAAAGAATTCTTATTATCCTTATTTCTTTCTTGGATAGAGACAGCCAGAAATTGAGAGGGAACGGGAAGATAGAAATGCAATAAGGGGAGTCAGGCAGTAGTGCAGCAAGTTAAGCTCACAGGGTGCGAGGTGCAAGGACCAGAGTAAGGATCCTGGTTGGAGCCCACGGCTCCGAGTGGTGAAGCAGGTCTGCAGGTGTCTGTCTTTCTCTCCCCCTCTGTCTTCCCCTCCTCTCTCTATTTCTCTCTGTCCTAGCCAACAACAACCACAGCAATAGCAACAATAACAATAACAACAAGGGCAACAAAAATGGGGAAAATGGCCTCCAGGAGCAGTGAATTAGTAGTGCAGGCACTGAACCCCAGTGATAACCCCGGAGGCAAATAAATAAATTAATTAAATAAATAAAATTACCAAGTAAGTCAGTGCTTTATCCACTAGACTCCTACAGGCTCCTTCTTAACTGCTGTCTCATACTTTAGACAGAGAACAAGAAAGTCAAGTAGTGTAACCTATAGTGAAAGAGACAAGACTGGCCACAGTAGGTGTGTCTCTGTTGACCAATTAAAATAAGAAACCGCATCTTCTCTTCTGCATGGGAAGAACGGTCACAACAAAGGACCTTTGAGGAGTGGGGGAGAAATGATATGGGGAAGATGAGCAGAGGGCTCTGAACTCCAATCCCACCAGGACCTGGAGAGAGAAGAAGAAAGGAAGGACATTTGGATATAGTGACAGGTGTGTGTGTGTGTGACTTGGAAAGGAAGAGATGACGGGACCTTAAGCGGGGAGGGGTAGATATAGACACATAGTTGTAGAAATACTAGTGAACCCATATCTGCAGCCTTGGGAAGACTGCTGTAGCTTCCAAGGGAGGAAGTGGGGAGACAGAACTCTGGTGGTGGACACGGTGTGGAATTGCACCCATTGTCTTGTCATTTTGTAAATCAATAGTAAATCATTAATAAAACTGGGGAAAACTGATGAGCATGAACAAGAATGCCATGGAAGAAACATGCTGATATATGTCATGTTCTTCTGAACTACCTGGAAGGAAACTGACAATTTTGTGTTTTGAGATCACAGATAAACAACAAACAAGTCAGCGGTGGTGAGACAGCATAATTGTTATACAAAAGGCTCTCTCTGGGGAAGCTGAGCTCCAGGACATGTTGGTGGGGTCTTCAGTCCAGGGAAGTTTATGGATAAGTGTGAACATATGCTCTCTCTTACAGAAACTGGTGTATATCTAACAGTCCTAAAACCTAGATATACACCAGTTTCTGTGAGAGAGAGCATATGTTCACATGTATCCATAAACTACTGCAAAATATATACCTGAAAGCAGAAGTGCACTAGAGTTTGCAGTGAGTACCCCCCTCACACTTCCTCTCCACTATTCTAAGCTTTGGGTCCATGATTGCTCAACAATTTGTTTGGCTTTGTATGTTAACTCTCTTTTCAGTCACCAGGTTCCAGATGTCATGAGGATGCCGGCCAGGCTTCCCTGGACTGAAGACCCCACTAATGTGTCCTGGAGCTCAGCTTCCCCAGAGACCCACCCTACTAGGGAAAGAGAGAGGCAGCCTGGGAGTATGGACTGACCAGTTAATGCCCATGTTCAGCGGGGAAGCAATTACAGAAGCCAGACCTTCCACCCTCTGCATCCCACAAGGACCCTGAGTCCATGCTCCCAGAGGGATGGAGAATGGGAAAGCTATCAGGGGAGGGGATGGGATATGGAGATTGGGTGGTGGGAATTGTGTGGAGTTGTACCCCTCCTACCCTATGGTTTTGTTAATTTATCCTTTCTTAAATAAAAAAAATAAAAATAAATAAAAATTAAAAAAAAAGAAAGTGAACCACCTGGGATGGAATTAGAGTATACTATGAAAGGAAAGGTCTCACCCGAGTAATGAAGCTGAAGGGTTGTCATTCCACACGTGAAGATTCTGGACACAGTCTGAGCTGAAGAATGTTGAGGTGGCAATCGTTGCGTTGATTAGGCTGCGATCGGCAGATGCAATATTATTTGATATGGATTGGGAGAGGCATGCGGGAGAGCGGCCCTATCCTGAGAAAGAGAGAGGCAGACTGGGGGTATGGACCGACCAGTCAACGCCCATGTTCAGCGGGGAAGCAATGACAGAAGCCAGACCTTCCACCTTCTGCATCCCACAGTGACCCTGGGTCCATACTCCCAGAGGGATAGAGAATGGGAAAGCTATCGGGGGAGGGGATGGGATATGGAGATTGGGTAGTGGGAATTGTGTGGAGTTGTACCCCTCCTACCCTATGGTTTTGTTAATTTATCCTTTCTTAAATAAAAAATAAATTTAAAATTTTTTTTTAAAAAAGGCTCTCCTGCCTGAGGCCCTGAGGCCCCTGATTCAGTCTCCAACACCACCAGAAACTAGAGCTGATCAGTGCTTTGGTCTCTTACTCTTTCTCTGTATCTGTGTATCCTTCTCTCTGTATCTCTCTTTCATTAAAAATGAATAAAACAGGGAGTCGGGCGATAGCACAGCTGGTTAAGCGCAGGTGGTGCCATACACAAGGACTGGCGTCAGGATCCCGGTTCGAGCCCCCGGCTCCCTACCTGCAGGGGAGTCGCTTCACAGGCGGTGAAGCAGGTCTGCAGGTGTCTGTCTTTCTCTCCCCCTCACTGTCTTCCCCTCCTCTCTCCATTTCTCTCTGTCCTATCCAACAATGATGACATCAATAACAACAACAACAATAACTACAACAATAAAACAACAAGGGCAACAAAAGGGAAAATAAATAAATAAATAAAATAAAAATAAATAAAATATAATAACAAACAAAAACTTCAGAGTCAACCATTGGAAACCTGCTTCAGGAAAAGGATAAGACATACAACACGCATGGCCCAGATGAATCTGCCTTGTCCTCTTAGATCTAACACAAGGTCCCATGTTAAAAATCAGCTAGGAGGGCCGGGCATTAGCACACCAGGGTAAGTGCACATAGTAGGAAGTGTAAGGGCCTGTGCAAAGCATTGGGCTTCCAGCACCTGCAGGGGGGGGTCACTTTACAAGCTGTGAAGCAGGTTTGCAGGTGTCTGTCTTTCTCTCCCCCTATCTTCCCCTCCTCTCTCCATTTCTCTCTGTCCTATCTAATGAAAATGGGAAAAAAAAATGGCCACCAGGAGCAGTGGATTCATAGTTCAGGCACCCAGTTCCAGCAATAACCCTGGAGGCAAAAAAAAAAAAAAAAAAATCAACTAGGAAATCAACTTTTTATTTACAGCTAAAAGTTAATATGAAATTCATCTTTAACCTGTGACTTTGATGTTGTCAGAATTCATTCTCTCTTGGTCTCACCCTCAATTTTCCCTTGAAGTTATGGGATTTATCTGGCTATTTAAATGAAGTTTTTATTCTTTATTTACACCTTAGTTATTTTAAGACAAAGAAGAATGTTGGGCAGTACGCCAGCTTCCCCTGCTTAACTCTGCGGTCTATTTACATAACCACGGTTACCTAAGAATCACCCTGCCTGCAGGGCACTGGTTTAATTCCCACTAGTTCACACTCTCTTTTTGCTCTGCCCCCTCTCATAGTCACACCCTGTTTTTCCACCACTCTCTTTTCGCTCTACCCTCTCTACATCACATCCTGTTTCCACCCTACTTGGCGAGTATAAATACAGCTGCTCTTCTGATTAAACACACATGGAATTGCCTTCCAGCTCCTAGAGTCCCAGAGTCTCTCTCCTGCAACTCTAGCCCAGCACGAGTTCCTGATCCCTCTCCCATGCAGCAGCCTAGGTTGGCTCCAGTCGAGTTCTCTCCAACCCAGAGAGCACTTGCTCGGGAAAAGGGTTCAGGCTCTCCCAGCAGAAGAATATTAAGCAAGTACACACGTGAAGCCAGAGAAAAAGTTCAGCAGGGAGGTCTCCTACACAGGCTAGGTTCCTCCCCAGCACCACCTAGTAAGTGTCATAATACTGGCAGAAGCTACATTGCTGTATTTCTGTCTAAATTAAAAGTTGGCATGGATGAACAGATGACTGGCTAAAGCTATGGGATATGTCGTCCATGGATTATTACTCTGCAATCAAAAAGACGACACTGTGTCCTTCGGGACAAAATGGATGGAACTGGAAGTGATTGTGCTCAGTGAAATAAAGAGATGAAAAGACAGAACTACCAGATGGTTTCACTCATATGTGGAATGTAGAGCTCTGATACACATGAACTTTCCAAACAAAAAAGAATTCAAGCAAAACAGCAGCAAGCAAATAGTTCATAATATTTATGAGAACTCTGGTGGTTATTTTTGTGAGTTGGGAGGGTGGGAGCACAGAGCTTTGGTTCTGGGTGTGGTGTGCAACTAGACACTGTCATCTTAAAACTTGAACAAGCTATTAATAGCATATATTTTTTTTTTTAAGTTGGCATGGATAGCATATTGCACAACGCAAAGGACTCTGGGGAAGGAGAGAAGAGGTGGGATGGAAAGCCTCTGGGGTCCTGCTGCATGATGGTGAAAAGAAGTCAGCTTGGCAAGGAGTGTCTGCAGACACCTCTGACGGGGAGATGAGAGGTGGTCTCTGTGTGTCAACAACCGTGCTGGGGGCCATTAACACCCCCCCCCGATAAAGGGGGGAGAAGGTGCAAACTGAAAAAAGAAACTACATGGACATAGAGAGAGAGATGAAATGCCACTTGAACAAAGCCCCAACAAGACCAAAAAATACAGATGTCTTTGGACTACAGGAACTGAAAGATGTATTTTAAAATAGAAAACTTTCTTTAAGCTCTAATGATTAAAATGTTAATAGCATAGCAAGCAGTTTCAAGACTCTGAGGTATACACATGAGGTAAAAAGGTAAAAAAAAAAAAGTGATGTTAAGGTAATGGAGCATAAATCAGGACAAAGAGGATACACAACTTGATTTTCAGTGATGTAGTCTTAAAACCTATATAATGCAATGATACCTCGGCAAAAGAGAGAGGAGGAGGAGGGGCAGGAGAAGGAGGAAGGAGGAGGAGAAGAAGAAGAGGAAGAAAAAGAAGAGGAAAGAGGAGACAAGGAGGAGGTATAAGAGGAGGAGGAGAATGAGAAGAAGAAGAAGGAGGAGGAGCAGGAGCAGGAGGAGGAGCAGGAGGAGGAGGAGCAGGAGAAGAAGAAGAAGAAGAAGAAGAAGAAGAAGAAGAAGAAGAAGAAGAAGAAGAAGAAGAAGAAGAAGAAGAAGAAGAAGAAGAGAAGAAGAAGAAGAAGAGAAGAAGAAGAAGAAGAAGAAGAGAAGAAGAAGAAGAAGAAGAAGAAGAAGAAGAAGAAGAAGAAGAAGAAGAAGAAGAAGAGGAGGAGGAGGAGGAGGAGGAGGAGGAGGAGGAGGAAGAAGAAGAAGAAGAAGAAGGACCAGGAGTAGAAGGAGAAGAAAGAAGAAGAAGAGGAGGAGGAGGAGGAGGAAGGAAGGAAGGAAGGAAGGAAGGGAGGGAGGGAGGGAGGAAGGAGAGAAGGAAGGAGAGAAGGAAGGAAAAGTTGATGTGACCTAGCAATGTGAGATTACCAGAAACTCAAGCTTAGTCATCACACTAAACTACAGAACATTCCCTAAGCCAACACCAATTATCGCCGTACACAGAGCCAGTCAAATGACAAGAAGAGAAGCCTGCTCTGTGGAGGTCTCTTGTTCATCTAATAGGAAGCATGGTCTATTGATAGTCAGCAAGTGTGTGCTTACAGTTCAAGACGTGTGAGTGGGGTGGGGTGTCCAGACATGCATGTCTGAGTGCCTGAGCATATCCCCAGGACAACATAAACCAGAGTGTTGCTCTTGTTCTCTCACTCTCAAATAAATAAATCTTTTTTTAAAATATATTTATTTATTCATTCCCTTGTGTTGCCCTTGTTGTTTTATTGTTGTAGTTGGTATTGTTGTTACTGATGTCATCGTTGTTGGATAGGACAGAGAGAAATGGAGAGAGGAGGGGAAGACGGAGAGGGGGAGAGAAAGACAGACACCTGCAGACCTGCTTCACCGCCTGTGAAGCGACTCCCCTGCAGGTGGGGAGCCGGGGTTCGAACCGGGATCCTTACGCCGCCGGTCCTTGCACTTTGTGCCACCTGCGCTTAACCTGCTGCGCTACCGCCCGACTCCCATAAATAAATCTTTTAACAGATGTCAACAACAAGAACTCATGCTCTCTGTGATTACCCAGTGCAATCTTCCCATCTCCTCCTGTGGGAAGAGGCCTCACCAGTGGTGAAGAAGTGCTGCAGGGTCTCTCCGTCTCTCCCTCCCTGTTTGTCTCTCTGTATCTCTTTCTCTCCCTCTTTATCTCTATAGATCTCTAATCTCTTAACAAAAATAGGAAGGAGGAAGGAAGAAAAAGGAATAAGAAGACCACCAGGGGAAATGTTAATGGGTCCAACCTCTGTGGAGAACAGTCTGGAGAACTCTCAGAAGCCTAGAAATGGACCTACCCTATGATCCTGCAATTCCCCTCCTAGGGATATATCCTAAGGAACCCAACACACCCATCCAAAAAGATCTGTGTACACATATATTTTTGGCAGCACAATTTGTAACAGCCAAAACCCGGAAGCAACCCAGGTGTCCAACAACAGATGAGTGGCTGAGCAAGTTGTGGTCTAGATACACAAAGGAACACTACTCAGCTGTAAAAAATGGTGACTTCACCAGTTTCAGTCCATCTTGGATGGACCTTGAAGAAATCATGTTAAGTGAAATAAGTCAGAAACAGAAGGAGGAATATGGGATGATCTCACTCTCGGGCAGAATCGAAAAACAAGATCAGAAGAGAAAACACTCAGCAGAACTTGGACTGGAGCTGGTGTATCGCATCAAAGTCAAAGACTGTGGGGCGAGTGGCGGGGAGAGTATAGATCAAAAAGGGATGGCAGAGGACCTAGTGGGGGTTGTATTGTTATGTGGAAAACTGAGAAATGTTGTGCACAAACTATTGTATTTACTGACAAATATAAAGCATTTACCCCTCAATAAAGAAATAAGGAAGGAGGAGGAGGAGAAGAAGGAGGAGGAGGAGAAGGAGGAGAAAGAGGAGGAGAAGAAGAAGGAGGAGGAGGAAGAGAAGGAGAAGAAGAGGAAGAGGAAGAAGAAGGAGAAGGGGAAGGAGAAGGAGAAGGAGGAGGAGGAAGAGAAGGAGAAGAAGGAGGAGGAAGAGAAGGAGAAGAAGAAGGAGGAGGAGGAAGAGGAGGAGAAGGAGGAGAAGGGGAAGGGGAAGAGGAAGAGGAGGAGAAGAAGAAGGAGGAGGAGGAAGAGAAGGAGAAGAAGAGGAAGAGGAAGAAGAAGGAGAAGGGGAAGGAGAAGGAGGAGGAGGAAGAGAAGGAGAAGAAGGAGGAGGAAGAGAAGGAGAAGAAGAAGGAGGAGGAGGAAGAGGAGGAGAAGGAGGAGAAGGGGAAGGGGAAGAGGAAGAGGAGGAGGAGAAGAAGAAACCAGCAGGAATGGTGAAGCCGTGCAGCCTGCTAGGGAAATGGCTCAGGGGCAGAGCATTGGGCTTGGTGCCTGAGGACCCAGTTTAGCACCCCAGCAGCACATATGCTATGGTGATGATCTGGAACTCCTCCCTTCTCTGTTAAAAAATTATTTTATGAAAGAAAGAACCAAAGCATTCTTCTGGCATTCATGATGCTGCAAAATGAACGTTCATGAACATAAATCCTGGTCTCCAGCAATGAACCACCTCCTCTGCTGTTCTCTGTCTTTCTCTCTCATGAGATAAATGAAAAAAATAAGTATTTTAAGTGGGGGGATATATCAATTGACAAAATGGATCAAAAGAAGTAGTCCTGTCAGCATAAACATATTCCAGAGTACTTTACAGCTAAAATTGTAATTAAATTATCATTGAATATTTCATTTCTTTTCTAGAAAGGTAATTATACATTTCATTTATTTTCCAACGGAGGCAAACTCAAACTCAGAGAATTGTAAACTAGTAGAATCTGGGGAAGTGGGGGTGGGCGGGCAGGCGATGCTGCACTCAGTGTGCATATTACCATACATGAGGATACAGGTTCAAACCCCCACTCCCCACCTGCAGGGGGGAAGCTTCACAAGCGGAGGAGCAGGTCTGCAGGTGTATCTCTGTCTCTCTCCCTCTCAGTCTCCCCACCCCTTTCAATTCTCTCAGTCTCCTCCACACCTTTCAATTTTTTCTGTTCTGTCAAATTAAAAAAAAAAAAAAAAAGAAGAAGAAGAAGAAGAAGAAGAAAAAATAACCACCAGGAGCAGTGAATTTGTCATATAGGCACCAAACCCCAGTAATAACCCTGGTGCAATAAAAATAAACAAATAAATAAATTTGGAGAAGGAACATCTACATTGTGTATCATTCTTTTCTTTCCTGGTTCTGTGATTTCTATATGGTAAAATCAAGTCCATTCTCCCACCACTGGATACAGGGAAAGTATTTCTGATTTGCAAGTACTAGTGGCTTAATACAGTTTATTTTCTCTTTGAATGTTTGCATGCTTTAAAGAAGAATTAAGGACAAACAGCTTCATGAAAAGTAATAAACCATTAATAGAATTTTTTTTAGAACACAGTGGAAAGAAATTATTTGCTTCTCCTGAGAAACGGGTCTAATTTCCGTGGAGGATGAAAATACTTTACTTTGAGTAACAAGAAAAACTAAATCAAATTTACAGTCCACCATTATTAATGCTTTAGGTCCTGAGCCTATATTTTTCCCCATTCCTGACCTCCTATTATAATCTATATTCTCCTTGGAGCTGTATTTTTATATCCTGCTTTGCTTTCTGGAAAATAAAACTACTTGCATAATACCAGCACTGCTGTGCCGCCCAAGACTTCACCCCTTCCAACCTCACCACCCAATCCCATCTGCCCAGAGTTTAGGAGTTTTCTCTTTCCAGCTTCCTTCCTTCCATTCTTAGGCTTCCAAGTGTATACTACACATCTCCTCCTACACGAAGAAAAGCTGATTTGGAATGACCCTTCTAAAACTAAAAGCCTTCTGTTATTTCCCTCTGTCCTTATTAGAATCCTGGCGTCAGGTTCCCAAAACCTTGAGCCACAGAAATTTCAGTCCTCTTCAAGGGAGAGGGTGGGCTACGGAGCTCTGGTGGTGGGAATTGTGTAGAATTGTACCCCTCTAATCCTATGGGCTTGTCAATATTTCCATTTTATAAATAAATTTTAAACAAATATTCAGTCCTCGATACAATGTATCCCCTTCCCTCCGCCCCCTCCAAACTCCAATTTACCAAATGCCTCCATTCCTGCTTGAGACAATACCTGAAATTGCTCATTTCAATGATAAAGTGGCTTAGTAGCAATGCTGGAAATGGTTTTATGCAGGTATCCCAGGTGTTTTAATATGACCTGATGTTGAACAAAGCCACATTTCTCTTTGAATGCTGACAGGTGCAGTCTAGAACCTTCCATGGAGCTTGTACTGTTTCTCATTTACTCAACTTAAAACATTATAACTAAATGTACTGTCATACTATTTTTCTAAAAAAAAAAAAAAAAACGGAAATGTTATGCATGTACAAACTATTGTGTTTTGTTGTCAACTATAAACCATGAATCCCCCAATAAAGAAATTAACGGGGGTCGGGCGGTGGCGCAGTGGGTTAAGCACAGGTGGCGCAAAACACAAGGACAGGCATAAAGATCCTGGTTCGAGTCCCCGGCTCCCCACCTGCAGGGGAGTCGCTTCACAGGCGGTGAAGCAGGTCTGCAGGTGTCTGTCTTTCTCTCCTCCTCTCCGTCTTCCCCTCCTCTCTCCATTTCTCTCTGTCCTATCCAACAACGAACAACATCAACAATGGAAATAATAATAACCACAAGGAGGCTACAACAAAAAGAGCAACAAAAGGGGGCAAAAATGGCCTCCAGGAGCGGTGGATTCATGGTGCAGGCACCGAGCCCAGCAATAACCCTGGAGGAAAAAAAAAAAAAAAAAAAAGAAGAAAAAAAAGAAATTAACAAACATTATGTAAGTGATTCACATTAAATGTATTATCTGATATTTTTCTGGGGAAACATTCTGCAGAGAGACTTTAGTGTCATCTCATGTCAAACAGGAAGTAGGGTGTTTTTTCCTTTTTTTTAAATATTAAATCTAGAACATTAGTTGGTCTGGATATTCCTGAGAAAGCTTCCACACCTGTAATTAAATGGCAAACAAGCCACACCTTTTAGATGTCGCATGTAGGAACATGCTAAATCTGAACTAAGGCAGGCAAGCTACTGCCTCTTAATGAGACTCTGGCTCCACAGACATGACTTTCTAGCTTGTGAATTAACCCCCCCCGCCAGGTTACATGGCGCTTTGCTTTCTATCAGCAGAAGCTGCGGCTGACCCTACATGCATGCTGAAGAGTTTGATTTTGTCCTCACTATCATATTAACAAGTAATTCACATTTCTAAATACCTTTCCACATGGTACTAGCTTTCTCCCAGTAACGTTTTTTGTGCTGATATTCAAAGTCCATTCCACTGTTTTTAGAAAATACTTTTGAACAACTTGAAGTTAGCATCCATCAGAAAGAGTCCTGTTTGTCGCACACATTTTTATACCATTGAAGAGTAATTTCTCTACATTTCTATGTTGGGAAATGTACTTATCTCTACCTCCAGATAAACTCAATGTGAATCCTTTTCTTATTTATTTAGAGTTCTAGGAAATAGTTTTAATCATCATTGTTTAGCATTTACCAATGATGGAAACACGCATTTCAATAAATCAACCCTAAAGATCTTAGTAGTGAAAGAGTTTTCTTTGTGAATATAAAAACTTTACAGGGTTGAATTATTTCCTGGTTATTCTACTAATAATTATTTTAAAAGTTTATCTTAGCAAAAGTACAGATGTCATTTTACATTTGTCCTACTGATTACCTTAATAAACAGAAGAGACAGTTGTAGAAATTCAAACCATATCAATTTCCCTAATATTCAAATTAAAATGTTTAGACGCTCATTATTACTTGGAAATTGCTGTGCAACTCAGGCATCAAAGTTCGACATCCTCGAGGAAACACTCACGAAAGACATGTCTCTGATATCTGATGACTGTAAAAAATGGCGACTAATCCCTAGCACTGCAAAAACGGTATCATCTGTTTTCCATCTACACCATGCCTCGGCCTCGCGTGAGCTTAATGTGCAGCTGGACGATACGAGAATCCGGCATGAAGCCCAGCCAGTCTATCTTGGCATTACTCTCGATCGCACCCTGTCATTTCACGAACATCTCATAAAAACTGCAGCAAAGGTGGGCGCGAGGAATCACATCATTGCAAGACTGGCCAGCTCCTCATGGGGCGCGAGCACTTCCACACTGCGATCATCCTTTCTGGCATTCTGCTATTCCACTGCAGAATACTGTGCCCCAGGATGGTTCCGTAGCCCCCATGTCCACTTGGTCGATTCCAAATTATATTCCTCCATGAGGATCATTTCTGGAACCATCCATTCCACCTCAGTTCCATGGCTGCCAGTTCTTAGCAACATCGCCCCGCCAGATATTCGTCGGGATGCGGCATCATCTAAGTTCATTTCCCACGTCTACGCTCGACCGGACCTGCCAATATACGCGGAGATCTTCGCCCACCCTGTCCAACGCTTGACGTCTCGTCACCCAATCTGGTCCCCTACGCCTACACTGAACTTCTCTGTTCCAGACTCTTGGAAACAGAGTTGGCAGTCAGCCGAGGTCAAGAACAAACACCTCATCACAGACCCCTGCAAGCGTCAACCCGGCTTTGACCTGGCACGTTATGATCGGGCCCTCCTCCATCGCTATCGAACAGGCCATGGCCGGTGCGCCGCTATGTCCCATCGCTGGGGAGCCAGAGACGACCCGAACTGCCCCTGCGGCTCCAGACAGACTATGACCCACATAGTCAACGACTGCCACCTCTCCAGATTCAAAGGAGGTCTCGAAACTTTACATCAGGCTCAACCTGACGCTGTTGACTGGCTACGGAAGAAGGGCAAACGCTAGAAGAAGAAGAAGAAGAAGAAGAAGAAGAACTTGGAAATTGGGCTGGGAAGACAGTATAATTGCTGTGAAAAAAGACTTTCATTCCTGAGGTACCAAAGATCCCTGGTTCAATACCCAGAGTTACCATAAGCCAAGCTGAGCAGTGCTCTAGTAGTGTGTGAGTGTGTGTGTGTGTGTGTGTGTGTGTGTGTGTGTAAAATTTCTTATTATATGGCTGTCATTTGAAAATTCACCCCAAAACATGAGTCTTATCATAAAGGATGTTGAAAATATGAAACTTGACCTGAGTACAGAAGATAATATTTTATAATAAAATAAACTATGGAATATTTATTATAGATTTTTCAGGGAAGTTTTTTGTTCAGTCCATTAAAAAAAATCTATTTGTAAAATAGCCCATAGCTAAACAGCTCCTCTCAATTGATTCTGAGCTGTTTACATGCGTATAAAAGTACTTTAGGTCACACAGATGAGTCATGCCTACAATTTAGGATTAATAGCTATGGCATTTGAAACTATCTTTAATAACAATTTAAGTCTAAAACCTGACATTTTAAAAATTGTTATTAAAGCAGTTATTGATTACAATGATCAGTCAATATGAACAAAATTATGAAATTGAACCATCCAAGTAAACATTGTGCTAGGCTGACAGCAACACTGGTTTCGAGGTGAGAAAACTATATTTTTTCACTGAAACAGCAGGATTAACAAAAGAAATCAGCAATTTAAACCCCCAGTCCCCACCTGCAGGGGGACAGCTTCATAAGTAGTGGAGCAGTAACTAACACAAGTATCTCTTTCTTCCCTTCTCCCACCCTCCTCTCTCTCTCACATCTCTCTCCATATATATACATATATATATATATATATATATATATATATACAAGTAATGAGCATTTCTAAATACTTTCCACGTGGTACTAGTTTTCTCTCAGTAACTTTTTTGTGCTATAATATTTAATGTCCATTCCACTGTTTTTAGAAAATACTTTTGAACAACTTGAAGTTAGCATCCATCAGAAAGAGTCCTGTGTCTCTGTTAAAAAATAAATAAATAAAAAGAATTCCTTAATAGTTATGGTAGTTTCAGGGGACACAGAACTCTGGTGGTGAGAATGGGATGGTATTATGTCCCTATTGTAAATCATTAATAAAAGTAAATGAACCACGTCAAGAACAACAACAAAAAACCTCCAAAGCATATTCTAAATTGAATTGTATGATCCTAAGAAGTTATTTGCGTGTGTGTGTATATGTGTGCATGTATGTGAGTGTGTGTGTGTGTGTGTGTGCATGTGTGAGTGTATGCGTGTGGGCGTGGGTGAGTGCGAGTGTGTGTGTGTGTGTGTGTGTGTGTGTATGTGTGTGCGAGTGCGAGAGTGTGTGTGTGTGCGAGTGTGCGAGTGAGAGAGTGTGTGTGTGAGTGCGAGTGTGTGTGTGAGTGCGAGTGTGTGTGTGAGAGTGTGTGTGTGCATGTGTGTGCGAGTGCAAGTGTGTGTGCATGTGAGTGTGTGTACATGTGTGTGAGTGCGAGAGTGTGTGTGTGTGTGTGAGTGTGTGTGAGTGCTAGTGTGTGTGTGAGTGTGTGTGTGTGAGTGTGTGTGTGTGTGTGAGTGTGTGTGTGAGAGTGTGTGTGTGCATGTGTGTGCGAGTACAAGTGTGTGTGCATGTGAGTGTGTGTACATGTGTGTGTGAGTGCGAGAGTGTGTGTGAGTGCTAGTGTGTGTGTGAGTGTGTGTGAGTGCTAGTGTGTGTGTGAGTGTGTGTGTGAGTGTGTGTGTGTGTGTATTTATCTCAGACTCAGGTGTATGTATAGAATCTTTCAGGCAAAGCCTATATCTGGTTTTGGTTTGTGAGAACAGTTGGCATATCCTCCTAACAAAACTTTCAGAGTCGACCTTTTACATTAAATTGTAAAGGACTAGGGAAACAGCACAATGGTACTGCAGAAGATTGTCATGTCTGAGGTTGTAAGATTCCAAGTTCAATTCCTAGCACCACCAAAAGCCAGACAGAGCAGCACTCTGGTCTCTCTGTGTGTCTTTCCTTCTGTAGCTTTCTGTCATAAACATAAGATAAATAAAGTATAAGAAATAAATTATCAGATATGTAAAAGTTTAACCAAAAAAAATAAAAACTCTAAAAATGCTAAATTTGGGGATGGCAAACAAGAGATGGCAAAATTTTAATTCAGCACTGCATAATAATTACTTTTTCTTTTTGTTTTCAAAGCCTTGTTTATTTCCTCTGAGAAAGAGAGAGAGAGAGAGAGAGA
Organism: Erinaceus europaeus; assembly: GCF_950295315.1. NCBI lineage: Eukaryota > Metazoa > Chordata > Mammalia > Eulipotyphla > Erinaceidae > Erinaceus > Erinaceus europaeus. The sequence continues at coordinate 98,527,891 of NC_080175.1, forward strand.
GAGAGAGAGAGAAAGGGAGAACACTAATCTGTTCTAGCATATGAGATGCTGAAGCTCAAATCTGGGGCCTGGTGTATGCCAGCCCTGTACTCACCCATCTGAGCCATCACCCCTGCCACAAACTGGCTTTTCTTTGTGCTTGCAGGGAGAGAAAGAGAGAAAGAGAGAGAGAGAGAATGCAAAGCATCTGAATCTGCGCCACTTCCTGCCTGAGATACTTTATTAAGAGTTGCTCTTTTGTATGAATTGTTTTTTAAATCTCACTAGATGATGTCAGAAACCAGTGGGGACTTAGATCATCACGAACCGTGACCAAGTCACATTGCTCTTCTATCAAAGAGAAGATAATCACTTGCACTTGTGGTGCTAGTTATAAGTAATCATAGGACGTTAAAGACTTTAATTAGAAGAGAAAATGCCTGGAAAAAAAAAAAAAGAAAAGCATTCTAGCCAGTTAACATTCTAGAATTTCACAGACAAATCAAATCATTTAACAATATCAAAGCCAGCGTCCAAATCTATTTTTAAAAAAGAAAATCGCCAACTCAAAATGCAATTCATTTGCTCGTCACATCTTAATTGTTTAATGATCTCTTGTCCTTTTCTGTGTTGGAGCTGAATTTGCATGCAGTTCATTGTTGTTCCAATTCAAAACCCACCAGTGTGGCAGAGGGCTTGGCAGCCCACAGAAAAGCAGTGAACGCTACTGAATTCAGTGAAGTGCCTTTGGGAACACACAAAAAGAGCATGGGTATATCTGGAGATCTAGCGCACCTTAGTGGAAACACTTAGAACTGCAATGTCTTTGAACACATTTTGATTTAAATTCCCATTGTTTTAATGAAATTCTTTTTCACCTACACACAGGAGCTCTGTTGAGAATTTTCTCTCTTTTTTTTAAATTTTTTTAAAAAGTATTTATTTTATTTATTTATTCCCTTTTGTTGCCCTTGTTGTTTTATTGTTGTAGTTATTATTGTTGTTGTCATTGTTGGATAGGACAGAGAGAAATGGAGAGAGGAGGGGAAGACAGAGAGGAAGAGAGAAAGACAGACACCTGCAGATCTGCTTCACCGCCTGTGAAGCGACTCCCCTGCAGTCTGGGAGCTGGGGGCTCGAACCGGGATCCTTACACGGTCCTTGTGCTTTGCGCCACCTGTGCTTAACCCGCTGCGCTACAGCCCGACTCCCTCTCTCTTTCTTGATGTGCTACTCTTCCCACACTCACACCTCCAAGCCCCCAGAGATAAGGAGACAAATTTGATGATGATGAGTTTATACATTAGACATCAGTAGTTCTTTTCAGAATATTTGTAATTATTTTCACAACCTTCATCAAGATATAAAATTAGACTCAATTCCAGTTTGTTTTCTATTGCAATCCAGTATAAAATGTCAAACTTTTCATGTTCCGCATTTGACCTGCAAAAAGTGGTCAGGTCAGCTCAAAAGATGCTTTACAAACCAAATTTCCAGTAGGCGGTACCTCTACAATCAGTAATAGATGATACTCTTTCACATCAAGAAGAATAGGATGTAGAAGGCATTATGCATATTATTCTACTACCTAGACAATTTCAGGACATATCAATTTTATCTCCTCTCTCATCATTCTCTATCTTAGAGTATAGATAAAGCATTTTAAAAATAACTGTAAAACATTCTTCCAAAATATAAATATAACTGTATTAATCTAGTCTCAAATATATATATATATATATATGTATATATTTCTATATGTTATAATATCTGTGGACCCACAGAAAAAAATAACTTGCTTATTTTCTAGGTAACTCAATTATCTGTCATATGAATGAAAATTTAGAGGGTAAGTAAATACTATTTATTTATAGATAAATACTTACTAGTAGAAACATCCAAAGGCAAAATAAGATGTTCAGCAAATGTTCCCCTCCTCCCAAAAAAAAAAAGTGATGAAACTAAAGAAAATGATAATTTTTAAAAAAGCAAAAGAATCCCCACCTGCAGGGGAGTCACTTCACAGGCGGTGAAGCAGGTCTGCAGGTGTCTGTCTTTCCCTCCCTCTCTCGGTCTTCCCCTTCTCTCTCCATTTCTCTGTCCTATCCAACAACGACGACATCAACAACAACTACAACAATAAAACAACAAGGGCAACAAAAAGGGAATAAATTAAATAAATAAATTTTTTTTAAAAAAAAAAAGCAAAAGAAAATCACAACAATTTCACTGCTCTGGAAGTTGACCAAAGACATATAAAGTAAAAAAAAAAAAAAAAAAATCCATTTATTCAAGAAAGTCCTCTAGAATTAACAGTGCCTCTGTTTATATTTTTGACATGGGATAGCTACCTTGCGCATTTTCCTTCTGCTTTGTTGACATCAGAAGATATCTGAGAGCAGGGTGAACTAGGAAAAGCAGTTGTGCAATTGGATGGACTGACAGCACTGACGGGCCCCATGCCAAGGACATTGTCCAAAGTAGTAGCAAAGCTCTGTGACAAACAAGCAGAGAATGCCAATAACAAAACTATTCTGAGGCTCTGGTCCTGGGAAGGACAGGCAACAAAATGGCAGACTCGCTAAAAATGTAGTAAGATTGGGAAGTGAAACCATCATAGAGGGCTAGTCTTAGCCAAGAGCAGCTTTACATTTCTCACAAGCCTGGGGATTTAGAACCTCAGAGGTACTGTACTCGGCACCATTAATACTGATATGCTAGTGGGATCTCTTTAGCAAGCAACTTAAAAACTGATTTTTAATATGTGAAAAGCATTGAGAGGTGCCAAGAGTTACAAGAATGCCCTGGAACAATCACACATGTGTTAGGAGGAAAAGTGCATTGGTGAGACTTCTCAGAATAAACACACATGCTTATGTGTGTGTCACATACAAGATCACCAAATAGATATTCCTACAGATGTAATTTATGGTAACTGGTAGATAGGATGACCTGTTCTTCACACACAAGTCAGTCTCACTGGGTACTCAGAATGCTTGAGAACAAATGAACCCTGGTTACATGAGTGGAGATTAGAATATATCTGTGCTGAGCAGCATGAATTGCTTTATTATTATTATTATTTATTTAAGAAAGGAAACATTAACAAAATCATAGGATGGGGGGGTACAGCTCCACACAATTCCCACCACCCAATCTCCATAACCCACCCCCTCCCCTGATAGCTTTCCCATTCTCTATCCCTCTGGGAGCATGGACCCAGGGTCATTGTGGGATGCAGAAGGTGGAAGGTCTGGCTTCTGGAATTGCTTCCCCGCTGAACATGGGCATTGACTGGTCGGTCCATACTCCCAGTCTGCCTCTCTCTTTCCCTAGTAGGGTGTGACTCTAGGGAAGCAGAGCTCCAGGACACATTGGTGGGGTCTTCAATCCAGGGAAGCCTGGCCGGCATCCTGATGGCATCTGGAACCTGGTGTCTGAAAAGAGAGTTAACATACGAAGCCAAACAAATTGTTGAAGAATCATGGACCCAAAGGTTGGAATAGTGCAGATGAAGTGTGAGGGGGGTACTCACTGCAAACTCTACTGTACTTCTGCTTTCAGGTATATATTCGCCCTGGTTTATGGATATGTGTGAACATAATGCTCTATCTCCTGGAACCTGGTCTATATCTAGGTTTTGGGACTTTGTTAGAAAGTGAACCACCTGGGATGGAATTAGAGTATACTATGAAAGGAAAGGTCTCACCTGAGTAATGAAGCTGAAGGGTTGTCATTCCACACCTGAAGTCTCTGGACCCAGTCTGAAGTGAAGCATGCTGGGGTGGCACTCTTGCGTTGATTAGGTTGCGATCAGCAGATGCAATATTATTTGATATGAATTGGGAGAAGCATAAGGGAAAGTGGGCCCTACCCTAGGGTCCCAGGACAGGGGGAAATATAGGTTCTATAGTGGAAATGTGAGGTTTCTGCAGTCTTAGGGTTCAAGAAGACAATGGATAGTTATTCTTATCACATTATTTGGTAATTGGGTTAACTTTGAAAAGTCCCTTTGTTAGACATACAATCAATTTTTCCCCTCTCATATTAAATAGTGATTTATATGACTACAATTTAATAGGTGTGTACATAAACACCATTCCCACCACCAAAAAATTGTGTCCCATCCCACCCACCCGCCCCCACCCCCAACCCCACACTGGCCCAGGAAGCCACATATCCACCTTCCCCCTCACCACAGGGTTTTGACTTTGGTGCCCTACTTTCAATTTAGTCAGGTCCTGCTTTTAGTTTCCCTTTCTGATCTTCTTTCTCAACTTCTGTTGATGAGTGGGGACATCCCATACTCATCTCTATCTTTCTGACTTAGCTCACTTAACATAACTCCTTCTAGCTCTGTCCTAGATGGGTCAGAGAAGGTGGGTTCATTGTTCTTGATAGCTGCATAGTATTCCATTGTGTATATATACCACAGCTTTCTCAGCCACTCATCTGCTGTTGGGCACCTGGGTTGCTTCCAGGTTTTAGCTATTATGAATTGTGCTGCTATGAACATAGGAGTACACACATCTTTTTGGTTGGGTGTTATGGAGTCCTTGGGTATATCCCCAGGAGAGGAATTACTGGGTCATATGGAAGGTCCATGTCTAGCCTTGTGACAGTTCTCCAGACAGCTCTCCACAGAGGCTGGACCAATTTACATTCCCACCAGCAGTGCAGAAGGGTTCCTCTGTCCCCACAGCCCCTCCAGCATTTGTTGCTGCTGTCCTTTTTGATGTATGCCATTCTCACAGGAGTGAGGTGGTATCTCAGTGTTGTCTGTATTTGCATTTCTCTGACAATCACCGGCCTGGAGCAGTTTTTCATGTTTGTTAGCCTTTTGGATCTCCTCTGGAGTGAATGTTCCATTCATATCCTCTGCCCATTTTTGGATGGGGTCATTTGCTTTTTTGGTGCTAAGTTTGCTGAGCTCTTTGTATATTTTGGTGATTAGTTTCTTGTCTGATGTTTGGCATGTGAAGATCTTCTCCCATTCTGTGAGGGGTCTCTCTGTTTGTGTGATAGTTTCTTTGGCTGTGCAGAAGCTTTTCAATTTGATGTAGTCCCATTGGTTTGTTTCTGCTTTAGTCTTCCTTGTAATTGGGTTTGTTTCATCAAAGATGTCCTTGAGGTTTAGGTGGGAAAGTGTTTCACCAATGTTTTCCTCTAATTATTTGATAGTTTCTGGTCTAACATCCAGGTCTTTAATCCATTTGGAGTTGATTTTTGTTTCTGGTGAGATAAAGTGGTTAAGTTTCATTCTTCAGCATGTTTCAACCCAGTTTTCCCAGCACCATTTATTGAAGAGAACTTCCTTCTTCCATTTAATCCTTTGGGACCCCTTATCAAAGATTAGATGCGCATAGGTGTGGGGAGCAGCATGAATTTCTATGCCTCCTGGCCCATCTTTGAATAGCTTCCTACACCACCGAGTATCCAACCTGCTAACAGAAATGACCAACACAGAGCTTCCGATACAATTCCCTTCCTTGAAAATACCAGCCATGAAGACCCCAAATCACATCTACTGTATTCTTACCTTTAGGTTCCTGTTTCTTAAACCCTTTGTCCTGCTTTATATCTTACTGCCTTTCAGCCACCAAGTCACAGACACTACTATGATTCCATTCTGACTTCCCTGGAAAGACAACCTCACCAACATGTCCTGGAACCCCACTTCCCCAGAGCCCTGCCCCACTAGGGAAAGGTAGAAACAGGCTGGGGGTGTAGATCCATCTGCCAATGCCCATGTCCAGTGGAGAAGCAATTTCAGAAGCCAGAAATCCCAGCTTCTGTACCCAATAAAGAATGTTGGTCCATCCTCCCAGAGGGATAAAGAATAAGAAAGTTTCCAATGAAGGAGATAGGACAGAGATGTCTGGTGGTGGGAACTGTATGGAATTGTACCCTTCTTATTCCAGAATCTTGTCAATCAATATTAAATCACTAATGAAATAAAAATTTTTAAAAAGATACTAACCAATTACCTGGTGGCAGGCTGGATATAAAGAACCAGTAAAGAGAATGGGAAATTGGTGTTACTGCCAAAGGGAAAGCTTTAACAAATACATTGGCTAAGGTAGCATTAGCCTCAAGAAAATAGTGGGGTTGCTGTTGTCTGGTTCATTTTTGTTTTACTATAAATAAAATAAGTAGAACAGAACTGGCATGAGATCAAGAAGCAAACATAAAAAGCTTCCTGGCCCCACCTCCCAACACTGATTTAGTTATTTCAGTTTAAGAGGCTTTTAGAAGTAACTTTTGTACTACGCAGCTATAAAGAACAATGAGCCCACCTTCTCTGATGCATCTTAGATGGAGCTAGAAGAAATTATGTTAAGTGAGCTAAGTCAGAAAGACACAAACAAGTATGGGATGATCCTAATCATAAGCAGAAGTTGTGGCTACAGACAGACTATGACCCACATAGTCAACGACTGCCACCTCTCCAGATTCAAAGGAGGTCTCGAAACTTTACATCAGGCTCAACCTGACGCTGTTGACTGGCTACGGAAGAAGGGCAAACTCTAGAAGAAGAAGAAGAAGAAGAAGAAGAAGAAGAAGAAGAAGAAGAAGAAGAAGAAGAAGAAGAAGAAGAAGAAGAAGAAGAAGAAGAAGAAGAAGAAGTTGAGAAAGAACAGAAAGGGAAACTCAAAAGGCAGGATATGACTGAATTTGGAGTAGGGCATTAAAGCAAAAATCTCTGGGTTGAGGGCAATGGCGAAAGCTCAACTTCAATGGGGGGGAAAAGGGGGGTGGGATGGGACACAGTCTTTTGGTGGTGGGAATGGTGTTTATGTACACTGCTATTAATTTGTAGTCATATAAATCACTATTTAATTAATATAAGAGGGGAAAGCTGATTGAATGTCTCAAACTTTTTAAAGCACAGACTGAGTCTTTTTAATACATAGGCTGAGTCTTTGATATGTTGACTCTACTAAAAGCTTAGTCCAGGAAGAACAAAAGCAACTGGTGGGACAGCTATATACAAATAATGTCAAAGGACATAAAATATGGTGAGAGTGTGTATGATACAGCAAATCCTAACAAAGGGATTTTTCAAAGTTAACCCAATTGCCAAACAATGGGATTATAGCAATAACTATCTATTGTCTTCTTAAACCCTAGGTCAGCAGGAATCTCCCATTTCCTCTATAGAACCTATGTTCCTCCCAATCCTGGAACCTCTGGGGTGGGGCTCACTTCCCTGATGCTTCTCTCAAGTCAGGCCAAATGATATTGCATCCGCCGATTCCAACCTAATCAATGCAATGAGTACCACCTCAGCATGCTTCACCTCAGACTGTGTACAGAGACGTCAGGCATGGATGGCCAACCTTTCACCTTCATCACGCGGGTGAGACCTTTCCTTTCATAGTATTCTCTAATTCCATCCCAGGAGGTTCACTTTCTAACAAAGTCCCAAAACCTAGACATAGACCAGGTCCTGTAATATAAAGCATATATTCACATGTATCCATAAATTAGGGCAAAATATATACCTGAAAGCAAAAATACACAATAGTCTGCAGTGATTCGGTATCAAGTTCATAGTGAAATAGTGTCCATGTAGACCTAGATAACCTCCTCACCTACTTGCTATTACACTTCCCTCACTCACTCCAAAGCTAGCCTTATCAAAGCAAGGACTGCAAAAGTTGAATAAGGGCAAGAGACTGGCAAACTTTAATGCTGACTTTTTAGTCACGATCAGGCCATTACACCAGCTGAGGCCCTAATCAGGGAGTCCTGAGATTCCCAAATAGACTTGATGGGCCTAGAACTCAAATAAATCCCTCTCTCCATTGTTATGGGTCATCTCTATCAGGAACAACACAATAGACCCCTTTGTGGGTTCCCATAGGACCTTGCACTCAAGTTGTATCAACAATGGTAGAGAATATTCCATCCACTGAAGGAAGACTGGACAGCATACTCTATGCTCCACCTCAGGAAGATGGGTCGATATTGGGGCAGCTTGGAATGTTCCTACTCATGACCACAGAATGTGAGCTCAGATCTACAGGGATGCAGAGGTCACATAGGCTCCTAAGCTAATTATGGGCCTCAGATCACATCAAATCGATGGGGTTTACAGTCAACAATACTTATACCCCTTTCCCATATTAGGGAGCTACTCTCTTCCCTGATCCAGCTTTCTGGTCCTTTTCCCAGCCATGACATTATCTCCCCAGACAATAACTTGGATCCACCTGCATATCAGATTTCAGGCTTAGGCAAAAAAAAAAAAAAAAAAAAAAAAACACTAGTATAGCGACAGGCCCTTTGAAATATAACTAAAATATGCCTACTAGCTATCTACAAAATGGAGGACACCCAACACTTCATCTGCACTATTCAAGCCTTTAGGTCCATGATTGTCCAACAATTTGTTTGGCTTTGTATGTTAACTCTCTTTTTAGCCACAAGGTTCCAGATGCCATCAGGATGCCGACCAGACTTCCCTGGACAGACAACCCCACCAATGTGTCCTAGAACCCCGCCTCCCCAGAGCCCTGCCCCACTAGGGAAAGAGAGAGGCAGGCTGGGAGTGTGGATCCACCTGTCAAAGCCCATGTTCAGCGGGGAAGCAATTACAGAAGCCAGACCTCCCACCTTCTGCACCCCACAATGATCCTGGGTCCATACTCCCATAGGGATAAAGAATAGGAAAGCTGTCAGGGGAGGGGATGGGATACGGAGATCTGGTGGTGGGAACTGTGCGAAGTTGTACCCCTCTTATCCTATGGTTTTGTCAATGTTTCCTTTTTATAAATAAAAAATAATGATAATAATAAAGTCTAAAAAATAGAAGTAATGTTGTTGGAGGTGTTGGAATAGTCTTTTTCTTTTCACATCTTTATTTTGTTATTTTACCCTGAGAAATCTGTATCGTGAGCACACAGAGGGGTACAGCACATCTCTGGCCTCTGCACACCAGGTGCCAGTAGCAACCTGCTTCCTTTCCACCCCATTCCACCCCCACCCAACCCAGCTGACACAAAGTAGTTCAAGTGTTAACAAATATCCCTGACAGCCAAAAATAAAATCACCTCTAACTAGAGTTAGGGTCATCATGTTTGTTTTTGTTTGGAATCATAACCTAATGTTGTTCCTTCTTCTAAGTGTTTACAGTGACCTTAAAATTACATGTTATGGCATAAACCCACATATCAAAGATGACCACTTCATTCTTTTCCATTTCGTTTCCTTGTTCTCCTTAACCAAATAATTTCAGTGTTAACCATTCACTGAAATTCTTCTGCTTCATCCATGCAGATACTGTCTTTTCATTTAATTAATTTTATTTTCCAGTTCTCGATACTATTTTTTAACCAAAGCATTGCTTAGCTCTGATTTGCGATGGTGCTGGGGGCTGCAGGCCTTTGCATGAAGCATGCCATTGCCACTTTCACATATCCGTCTATTTACTCTCGGCGGTTTTGTATTTCTAGGGGCTTTTCCATCTGCTCCAAGCCACCCAATTTACTGAAGGATGGATAATTTTTTCACAGTATTTTTGTAGCCCTTCTTATGACTGTGCAATTGGTAATATTGCCCTCATGAATTCTGATTTTAGTAATTTGAGAATTCTCCCTATTACAATTCATTTCATGGTTTTTTTTTTATTTTATTTATAAAAATGGAAATACTGACAACACCATAGGATAAGAGGGACGCAAGTCCCACCACCAGAACTCCGTATCCCATCCTCTCCCTGATAGCTTTCCTGTTCTTTATCCCTCTGGGAGCATGGACCCAGGGTCACTGTGGGATGCAGAAGGTGGAAGGTCTGGCTTCTGTCATTGCTTCCCCGCTGAACATGGGTATTGACAGGTGGATCCACACTCCCAGCCTGTCTCTCTCTTTCCCTAGTGGGGCAGGGCTCTGGGGAAGCGGAACTCCAGGACATATTGGTGGGGTCGTCTGTCCAGGGATGTCAGGTAGGCATCATGCTGGCATCTGGAACCTGGTGGCTGAAAAAGAGTTGATATAAGGCAGTACAAATTGTTGACTAATCATGAACCTAAAGGCTGGAATATTGCAAATGAAGATTTGGGGTCTCCATTTTGGAAATAGCTAGCAGATCTATTTTCGGTCTATTCCAAGGGGCTCATGACTTTACTAGTTTTTGCCTGCAACCTGACAGCTAACATGCAGGTGGACCCAGGTTATTGTCTGGGGAGATGGTGTCAGAGTTGGAAAAAGGACTAGAAAGCTGGATCAGGGAAGAAAGTAGCTCCCAAATATGGGGAAAGTGTATAAATATTGTTAACTACAAACCCATCTCTCTGATCTGGAGCCCATATTCATTACAGGAGCCTGTGTGACCTCTGCATCCCGGTAGGTTTGAGTAATTTCATGTTTTAAAGAATTTGGGGGCTACTTTGCTTTCTCTATTTTTGTTTTCTATTTTACTTCTGCTGTGATTGTTATTAGATCCTTCCTTCCTTCTGCTAGATTAGCTCTCTTCGCATTGCTGTTATTTTTATATCTGTCTGTTCTACAGGAAAAAAGTATGCTACCATAGACTTCTCCAAGGGGCTGAGTCTCTATAACTTATGTACCTAGCCCAGTGTCCTGTAGAATTAACTAGGAATTTGCTCCATGTCTACAGGCCATTATTATTATAATGAATAACTTTCAATTAAATGGACACTTCTTTTTTCCCAGAGCACTGCTCAGCTCTAGTTTATGGTGGTGGTGCAGGGAATTGAACCTGGGACTCCAGAGCCTCCGACATGAGAGTCTATTTGCATATTGTTATCCTGTGGGTAACGGAAAATTCCGCTCCACTGTTTTCATAGATTTTTGGGGGGGGTCTTTATTTTTTATTGGATAGAGACAGTCAGAAATTGAAAGGAAGGGGGAGATACGGAGGGAGAGAGACAGAGAGACACCTGCAGCACTGCCTCACCATTCATAAAACTATCCCCCTGCAGGTGGGGACTTGGGGTTTGAACCCAGGTCCTTGCATATTGTAACCTGTACTTATCCAGAGGACCACTACCTGGCCCCATTTGATAGATTTTAAATCAATTCTCTAAGTAATTTTTTTAGTTGTCACCACTTTTTAAGATTTTATTTATTAATAAGAAATGTAGGAGGAGAGAGAAAAAGAACAAGACATCACTTAGTATATGTGTTGCTGGGGATTGAACTCAGTAAGCCATGCTTGAGAGTCCAATGCTTTATCCACTAGGCCACCCCCAGAACCACTCTCACCTTTTTTTTTTTCATTTCCACTGATGTAATAGGTTTTCATGTTCCATTGTGGTCCTATCCCTTTCATTAAAGTACTTGCCCATATCAACATCTCCAAAAAGTGGTCAGTAAGCCACATATATGTATTCATAATCTGACAACAGAGATTACAGTAATTCACTTGGTTTCTGTGCTTTTGTAACAAAGTAGCATAAATGCTCACAACAGAAATGTCTTATCTCACAGTGTTAGAGACTTCAAGTTTGACATAAAAGTGTCAGAACATACCTACTTTGCTCATGTGTAACCTATAGAGAATTGAAACACATGGACTTGAAAATAATAATGATAACAGTAGCAAGTGACCACTTTCTAAGAACTTGTGAGAACTATGGCGGTTATCATGGTGGAGGGGGTCACAGAAATCTGATTGTGAGTGTGGTGTGGAGCTACACTACTATAGTCTTTCAGTCTTACAAATCTGTATTACTAGGATGAGATGAGATGCCTCTCTTGATTTCTCTCTGTCCTACCCAACAACAACTACATCAATAACAACAACAATAATAACTACAACAATAAAACAACAAGGGCAACAAAAGGGATTAAAAAATATAGAAGGGAAGGGGGAAGGGAAGGGAAGGGAAGGGAAGGGAAGGGAAGGGAAGGGAAGGGAAGGGAAGGGAAGGGAAGGGAAGGGAAGGGAAGGGAAGGGAAGGGAAGGGAAGGGAAGGGAAGGGAAGGGAAGGAATGTTCCCTACAACTCAAAGACTGGATAAATTTGGATCTCATCATTGTCTATGTGGAAATCTAAATGCCTACTTCAAAATTACTATGAATATTCAAGTTACTGTGAATATTATTCATCTTCTGAACACATCACTGATTAATGAATAAAAACACTATAGTGATGAGGAAACTACAGCATATATGTGCTGTCTATCTGATTGTAGCTAACGTGTTCATTCTTGCCAGAGTCTACAAGATGGGCTGGATATCTGCCTCTTTATTCAAAGCACCCCATATTTAAATAGTGTCATGCAGTTAGAATATTTGAAGTGCTATACAGACTAAGTACACATAAGCTCCAGGTCTGGTCTCCTGGTCCTAGTCTCAAGCCTCTGTCACATCCCTGAGTCACCTCTGCCTCCAGGGTCCTATGATTTCTTCAGAATCCTCTCATTCACCCACACGGCCCCTCACGTGAAATTCAACTTTCATTGATTTTCACAGCACAAAGCAATTTCAGTAAGAACTCCCCCCCCCCCCAAGTATTGCACCAAAGTCAAAGACTCTGTGTGGGAAAAGGGTTCAGGTCCTGGAACATGATGGCAGAGAAGGGCCTAGAGGGGGTTGAATTGTGACGTGGAAAACTGAGAGATGTGACACATGGACCAACTACTGTATTTTACTGTTGACTGTAAACTATTAATTCCCCAATAAAGAAAAAAAATAGATTTTAAAAAAATGGGGAAAAAAGAAAGACTTCCAAAAAGACATAACTATGGCGGCTATTGTAGGGAGGGTGAGTCACGGAACTTCAGAGGTGGGTAAAATGTGGAACTAAACACTATGATCTTACAACCTTGTAAACTACTATTGATCACAAATAAAAAATGACTTAAAAATAATGCTAAAAAGAAAAAGAAAATGATTTTTAAAAGAACTACTGACAAAATAGTAAGTATTATGTGATTTTCCTTAATGAGGAAACAACAGCATCAAATTCACAGAGACAGAAAGTTAAGTAGTAGTTGCTAGGGCTTGGAGGGGGAGATAGCGGGGAGCTTTTTTATTTATTTCCTTTTTGTTGCCCTTGTTGTTTTTATTATTGTTGTTGTTATTGTTGTTGTTATTGATGTCATTATTGTTAGACAAGACAGAGAAATGGAGAGAGGAGGGGAAGACAGAGAGGGGGAGAGAAAGACAGACACCTGCAGACCTGCTTCACCACCTGTGAAGCGACTCCCCTGCAGGTGGGGAGCCAGGGGCTTGAACAGGGATCCTTATGCCGGTGCTTGTGCTTTGTGCCACCTGCGCTTAATCCACTGCGCTGCCGCCAGACTCCCGGAGCTTTTTTTTTATAAATATGAACTTTGTTTCCAGATAATGGAGAAAACTCCAGATAACCTATAGTAATGTACACAGCAGTGTGAGTGTAAGACCAAGGAACTAACTACATTCATAAAGAAGACTAAATATTCATGGGCCCCCGAGAACACACTTAAAATAGACTTTCTAGCTTCTTCCCACATGATGACCCCTAATTTCATCCGTTCTATTCCTACCTTTGAGTTCCTGCTTGTTAAACAATTTGTTCTGCTTTATATCTCACCGTCTGTCAGCCACCAAGTTGCAGACTAAGTTGCTACTAAGATTCCACACCAATGTGTCCTGGAGCCTCCCCTCCCCAGAGCCCTGCCTCACTAGGGAAAGACAGACACAGGCTGGGGGTGTGGATCCACCTGCCAACACCCATGTCCAGTGGAGAAGCAATGACAGAAGCCACCTTCTGCTCCCCATAAATAATTGTGAATGCGAGTCGGGCGGTAGCATAGCTGGTTAAGCGCAAGGACCGGCGGAAGTATCCCAGTTCGAGCCCCCGGCTCCCCACCTGCAGGGGAGTCACTTCACAGGCGGTGAAGCAGGTCTGCAGGTGTCTGTCTTTCTCTCCCCCTCTCTGTCTCCCCCTCCTCTTTCCATTTCTCTCTGTCCTATCCAACAACAACATCAACAACAATAATAACCACAACAAGGGCAACAAAAGGGATAATAAATATTAAAAAAAAAAAAAAAAGAATTGTGGTCTATACTCCCAGAGGGATAAAGAATAAGAAAGTTTCCAATGAAGAGGATGGGACAGAGAAGTCTGGTGATGGGAACTGTATGGAACTGTACCCCTGTTATCTTACAATCTTGTTAATCATTATTAAACTACTATTAAAAATGTTTTAAATCAAGAAAGAAAATAATGCCTCTACAAAGAAAAAAAAAGGGTAATCTTGCTAATGATGTACTACGTGAAAGTACACTTAGTATTTCAGGACCTGAGAGCTATATAAATCTGGCATTTGAATAAAACTGTTTTTTTTTCACCAGAAAAAGAAGACTAAATCAGTCAGTTTGTGTTGTGTTTATGTTACCACGACTTAAAAAATGAACTTTTTTAAAGAGTACATTTAGTGGACGATGTTGAAGATTTGAGGTTACAATGAGTCAAACTATGCAAATGCAGTTTCCTAGCCTCTCAGCTTCTCCCCGCACTTCTGTTCCTCTCACTCCTCACCCCCAGTCACGGGGACATGCCAGCCAGTTTCACCTTCTCTCTTACAAAGATGCTTATTTTTCAAAACAAGGCACTCAGATGCCTACGGAATTCTGGTGGTTGCTGTGTGGATTCTCCTTACTCAACATCCTGGCTGTTTAGTTAAACTGGCTGACCTGTTGACTCTTCAGAACAAAAATTATCCTTGACTTGAGGGCGTGTACTTATGCACATGGAAAGAGTAAAGTGGTTTGCCGTCATCTGCCCGTGTATGCTATTCTACTAAGAGAGCCGAAGTACAATGCAGCATAGTGCCCTAACTCTGAACTATGTTACAGTGGATAAAGAAAAGACCAAGTGTTGGAGAGGTATTAAAATAGAGCTTTGATCTTCTGGAGTCTAAATGAGCAGCATAGTAGAAAGCCGAGCCTGAAAACAGAGCTGTTGCCTCTCTAATTTAATCCCAAACTCCCAGGAGAAGTTTACTGTCAGAGTTTTATCATGTAGTGTGGAGACTAGTATTGGCAGTCTTCCATGAGATCCATGTAAGCTTTTATCTCTGCCCTGATGGCTGGATGCTCACATAAGCTTTTACCACCCTTTTTTTTTTGGTCTGTTCTTTTTTTTTTATTATTATTATTTATTTATTTATTTTCCCTTTTGTTGCCCTTGTTGTCTTTTTTTATTGTTGTTGTAGTTATTGTTGTTGTTATTGATGTGGTTGTTATTGGATAGGACAGAGAGAAATGGAGAGAGGAGGGGAAGACAGAGAGGGGGAGAGAAAGATAGACACCTGCAGACCTGCTTCACCGCCTGTGAAGCGACTCCCCTGCAGGTGGGGAGCCGGGGGCTGGAACCCGGATCCTTACACCAGTCCTTGTGCTTTGCGCCACCTGCGCTTAACCCACTGCGCTACCGCCCGACTCCCTTTTACCACCCTTTCAGCAATACACTGGTGACTGAGTTGAGTCCCATAAACCTAGACCAGAGTTATGACCCACGGGGGTTTGTCTTGTTGGTCTTTGACCATCTACCCCACGTGTGCATCAGCATTTCATCAAAGCTCTACCTACTAGGCTCCTAAAAGCTCTCTCATGTATAGAGTCTTTGAAGCCCTTTCCTTTCTCAAAAACCAGAAACCATTATTATGCCTTAATAATAATTCAAAACCAGAAAATGAATAATTTCTATCAGGCACTGAAAATTCACAATATAATATCCAGGCAAGAATGGTACACCAAAGTTACTAGTGGATGGCCCAGATTTTACATTTTTAATTCTTTGATTTTTTTAGATATTTTTTATTTTAATGAGACAGATCTGAATATACAGAGAGAAAAATGCAGAGAGAAAGACCAGAGCACTACTCAGCTCTGGCTTATGGTGGTGCTGCGGATTGAGTCTGGGGCCTCAGAGCCTGAGGCACACAAGTCTTTTTGCATGATGATTCAACTGTCTCCTCAGCTCCAGTTTTTGTTTTGTTTTGTTTTGTCTTTGGATTTTTGTTGTTGTTAATACTTTTTGTTTTTATGAGGGATAGCCAGAGCACAAGTCAACTTTCTTAGACATGGTAGATGGTCCTGAACTTAAGGCTGAACTTAAGTAAGCTCTGTGCTCTACTCATTTGAGCTATTTCCTCTAGCCCAGTTCTCTCCATTCTTTCTTTTCTTATTTCTTTTTTATTTTCATTTTCCAAGGCTCCAGTCCCACTTTTTCAGATAGAGATACAGGGATAAAAAGACAGAGAAAAAGACACCAGAGCCGTGAAGCTTTTTTTCCAGGCTCAAACTTTGGTCATGTCCATAACAAAGCAAACACAATAGCCATGTGTTGCTGGCCTCCAACATTTTTAATTCTTACCTAATCCTACAGAATGACCAAACAGCAGGCCCAGCGAGCTGGTGGCGTACACGCAGTTTAGCACACATGTCACAATGTGTAAGCACAGATCAAACCCCAGTCACCACCTGCAAGGAGGATGCTTGGTGGTAAAGCAGGGCTGCAGAGCTGCAGGTCTCTCTCTCTCTCTCTCTCTCTCTCCCCTAACTGATAGGACAGAAAGAAATTGAAAGAGGAGCTTTGACTCTAAGGAATGTATATAAATTTTTTCTGAAAAAAAAGTTCTTTTATGGTATGAATCCTAGTAAAGGCTACTAATGGTAATACTCTACCCCCAGCAAACATATTTTCACTAATTTTTTCATCAAATTTAAAGATTACTTCCATTTGATGAACATAATACATGTACTGTTCTCCCACCTATAAGATCATTTCTTAGAAACAACTGTTTTAGGCCTTATTCTGTCATTACTCCCTTTTTACTTCATCCTATGGCCTCAATTATAAATTTGTAGACATAATCTAATTTAGAATAGTAAAGGAATAATGAGCTTGCTTATCACCAGCCCCCTTTCCACCCACTGTTTCAGTTCTATTTTGAATTCCTCATATAGTTACTTGGTGTTTTTAGTGTAAATGAACATCTCTATTCCTTAGTTCAACAGATGTGCAGGGTATATTTTATAGCAATATACCAGAAGCATATACCAAATAGTTTGGCCAAATACCAAAGTGAACCCAAGCATACCACATCCATCATCACTCTGTGCAGGGGCCAGGTGGTGGCGCACCTGGTTGAGCGCACACATTACAGTGCACAACGACCCAGGTTGGAGCCCCCAGTCTCCACCTGCAGGGGGAAAGCTTCACAAGTGGTGAAGCAGGGCTGCAGGTATCTCTCTGTCTCTATCTCTCTATCTCTCTCCCTTCCCTCTTGATTTCTGGCTATTTTTAGCCAATCAACAAATAAAGATTAAAAATATTTTTTAAAAAATTCTGTGCTTTTGTTTTGCAGCTTCTGTCATCTGCACTATTACTTTTGCAGTGTTGAAGTTGGTAGCATTTACATATACCTCAGTCCTTCTGCACTCTATCTTGTTCACTAACAAGTCAAAGTCATAAGCATATTGAAAACATAATTAAGGTTTCCTGCAGATCCAAGTAAATACAGAGATGGCCGTGGTAATGATTGTTTACAGTCCACATCTGTAGTTTTCTAAACACAGTGCTTTTCTGTTGTTTTTGACGGGTTAGGTTGTTTTCTCCGGGCTGGCTTCACGGGCGGGTAACAGACAACCAGGGACTCATAGTTGAGCTGTAGGCAGTATCTCTTTATTCATGCAGGACTCAGCACAATCTAAGCCGAGCTAAGCTAAACTCAAGGTAAAGTACTCTAAAACTCACAATGCTGTCTTTATATATACTTGCCAAGTAGGGTGGAAACAGGGTGTGACATAGAGAGGGTGGAGAGAAAAGTGACTGGTGACAATCAGAGTGTGACAAGGAGAGGATCAGGGTGTGACAAGGAGGGGGGGGTGGAGCAAAAACATATCATGAAACAGTGGGGATTGAACCAATGCCCTGGAGGGAGGTACTTGTTAACAGCGGTTATATAAATAGAATGAAGTGGTTATGTAAATAGAATAGTGTTAAGCAGGGGGGATTTAAACCAAATGAAACAGAAGGGGTCTCATGCATACCAACACTTTTCCCCTTGCTTTTATCCAGTCCCTATAAATGTGAAATAATAGTAGATATTCTAAAGAGTCACAGCTTCCCCCAGCCGTCTTGTCAATTTGGAGTGGCTGAGTGATTGTAATGCTAGATTTCTCTTTACTGTTCTCCTACAATCAAACTTGGCTGCACTAATTCCAGGATACCAATATTTTTTATATGAATTTTTTGGAATATAGTTCAAAATCGAACAATTTCCTTTTTCATGAACAAAGGAAATATTTTATACATTTTGAGATATATTAGAACTCAAAAAAATTATCTCTTGACTATCTTTTAACATTTCCCACTATTGAAAAACATGATATTGACAGGCAGGCAGTGGCACACCTGGTCAAGGGTCCACATTACCATGAGCAAGGACCACGGTTCAAGACTCCAGCCCGCCTGAGGGGTGGGGTGGAACAGGCCTGTAGGGGTCTCTCTTTCTCTTTCCTGCTTTATCTCTCCTCCCCCCTCAATTCCTCTCTATTCTAATAAATACAATAAATAAGTAAAGATTTTTAAAATATGACAGCAGACTTAACATCTTTCTATAGGTCGAGTGTCTTTTGCTCAAGAAAAAGTTTATGATCTCTTTATTTTTAGCCATTTGAATTTTCACAGTGCTACCTAGGCATGTGTCTTCACTCACTGTGCCAACAGCTGAATGCACATTTAAATTGCAAGCTTCAGTCCTGGGAAATCACCTGGTATTTTATTTATTTTGCTAGAACAGAGATAAAAGGAGAGGGGAAATATAAAGAGACGGAGAGACACCTTCAGCACTGCTTCACCATTCATGAACTTCTCCCCAGCAGGTGAGGGCTGGCGGCCTGAACCTGGACCTTTGTCCATTGCAACGTGAGACCTCAACCCCATGCGCCAACACCTGGCTTCTCCACCAGGTATTTTTCACTTGGCAATGAACTTCATTTATTTCTCCTCCTCCTCCTCCTTCTCCTCCTTTTTCATTTCTTCTCTGAGGAACTCTGCATTTCTAACCTTGTGTCTTTTACACTATGCATTTATTTAAAAATATTCAGCTAGCATAGAAGTTGAGGTGATTCCTGGCGCCCTAGTCAGGGAGTCCTGCGATTCCCACACAGACATGATGGGCCTGGACCTCTAACAGGCTCCTCTTGCCACTGTCACTGGTCATCTGCATCAGGAACAACATAATGGACCCCTCTGTGGGCCCCTATAGGACTTTGCCCTCAATATGGGTCAACAATGGTAGGGAATGGTCCATTCTCCGAATGGAGGTTGGGCAACAGACTCTACCTACCATTCGAGGAAGACGGGTCCTGCAATGAGCGCAGCCTGGAATGTTCCCAGCCGTGACCACAGAGTGTGAGCTCAGACCTACAGGGATGCAGAGGTCACACAGGCTCCTGTGCTGAATATGGGCCCCAGATCAAATCGATGGGGTTTACAGTTAACAGTATTTATACACTTTCTCCATAGTTGGGAGCTACTCTCTTCCCTAATCCAGTTTTCTAGTCCTTTTTACAACTATGACACCATCTCCCCAGACTTTGAGTCCACCTGCATATTAGATTTCAGGAGCAAGCAAAATCTAGTAAAGTCACAGTCCCCTTGGGATATACCTAAAATAGACCTACTAGCTATTTACAAAACAGAGACCCCAAATCTTCATCTGCAATATTCTTGCCTTTATGTTCATGACTAGTCAACAATTTTTTCTGCTTTATATCTTAACTTTTTTCAGCCACCAGGTTCCAGATGCTACCATGATGCCAACCTAGTGGGCAGACGACCCCACCAATATGTCCTGGAGCCCTGCTTCCCCAGAGCCCTGCCCCACTAGGGAAAGACAGAGACAGGCTGGGAGTGTGGATCCACCTGTCAACGCCCATGTTCAGCGGGGAAGCAATGACAGAAGCCAGACCTTCCACCTTCTGCATCCCACAATGACCCTGGGCCCATGCTCCCAGAGGGACAGAGAATAGGGAAGCTGTCAGGGGAGGGGATGGATATGGAGTTCTGGTGGTGGGAATTGTGTGGAAATTGTGAGTAATTGCAATTTTAGATTCTAGATTCTCTTATCCTATAGTCTTGTCAATATTTTCATTTTATAAATAAAACTTTCTTTAAAAAAAGAAAAAAAAGTGGAGGTGACGATGCTTAGTGAATTAATTAAAGAGATGAAAGACAGACAACTACCAGATGGTTTCACTCGTATGTGCAATCTGGGGAGCTGATTTATCTAAACTGGCCAAAAAAAAAAAAAAATTCCAAAAAGGTAGAAGCAAGCAATTTTTTTTATATTTATTTTGAATTTTTATTAGAGATTTAAAAGTGGCTTACAAGATTATAAAGTAATAGGGGTATAAGTCCAAGCCACTAGAACTACAAAAGATCTCAGAAATAGGTGTGTGTGTGTGTGTGTGTGTGTGTGTGTGTGTGTGTGTGTGTGTGTGTGTGTGTTGCAAGTTCATATATTTCATTCTCTGTATTCCACAACTGAGTGAAACCATCTAGGATTTAGTTGCCTTTCATTGGCTTACTTCACTGAACAAGTTATAGGACATATGCTCAATGGAGTACTACTTAGCAATTAAAAAAACAACAACGTTGTATCCCTCAGACCAAATGAATGGACCTGGATGTCACTGTGCTTAGTGGGCTCTCATGGTGTTGTCTGAAAATGATCCATTTTGTTTAAATTATTTAAGTTTTTTTATGACCAGACACTTCTGACAGTAGCAGTCCCACGGACAGAGAAATAAACGTAAGACACGTATTTAATTGTCAGGTATAATGTAAATCATTCCTTGAATTCATAAGAATTATTACATTTGAAGTCCACAGAATAGAGTAAAAAACTAAAAGCAAACAAACAAACAAACATAAAAGCCTATGGAGAGCCAGACTATTTAAAAGGATCTAAATTATCTACAAACAGAGTCAGCCTAGAATTGTTGTGATTAAACTTCTAAAGGAAATTAAAAGCTCAAAACACTTTTATTTGTTAAAGTATGACAACTTAGAAGCAATACTTTGGCACACTGCATGGCAAATGTAGTCTTCAATGCAAAACACAGTACTAAAATTGGATATCACTGTAAAGATTACACATACTCTTCTATAGTGCCTGCTTTGACACTAGTAGGACTATGTACTGTAGTTTCTCTAGTAAGAAATCAAGAACAGCTTAAAGCAAAAGTAGGCTGTATTTCATTTAAAGGAGTTATATATTTCCTGATAATTCATCTTTTGCTATAGCATAATTTTGATTTCAATGAAGTAGGTTATTTTGTACAGGTATGAAAGCTGTGCTGTTCTTGCTTCCCCTTGACATCCATCTTGTATCGGATGCCTATTGTGATATATTTTATCTAGTTTGTCTGCCCTATCAATGTATAAAATTAATAAATGTTACATCTTCTACTTACTATAAGTAAGAGTCATCAGTGAGTTCCTGTTCACTTGTCAATGTATATTT
Source organism: Erinaceus europaeus (assembly GCF_950295315.1). Classification (NCBI taxonomy): domain Eukaryota; kingdom Metazoa; phylum Chordata; class Mammalia; order Eulipotyphla; family Erinaceidae; genus Erinaceus; species Erinaceus europaeus. The sequence goes on from NC_080175.1 coordinate 98,549,364, forward strand.
TAAGACTCAAAGACATCAAGAATTTTCATCTCTATAGTTCATTAAGCAGATCTGAAAGCAATATATAAAAATTATGAAGTAGGTCAAACAATAAAGAAAAACAACTTGACAAGAACTATCCAGACAGATAAATTAGCATTCCGGTGGAGTCAAGATAGCCGCATGAAGATGACACCTAGGTTGACTCTCATCAAGAAATCATTTCAAATCCTGGCATCTCTGAATGGAAACAAGGTTTCCAGGCCAGTTGGAGGTAAATTATACAGGAAGGGACAAACAGAAAGAAAAGTGGAAAATTATGACCCATTTAGGAACTGGTGAAAGGGTGCTAAAAAGGACAATGGTGAGGAAAGTTCTGTTCCAGTCATCTACTCCTTTCTTGGATTTGAACATAAGAGACCCTACGACTCATCTTCCAAAGGCAATGGTGTCACTGTTAAAATAATAGCTCCACCTACTCCTTAAACTCACCACAAGGTGATGACCCACTTCAAGGGCCAGCAACCAACAGATCAGAGACCACCTCACACTATACCTGAACAGCAACAGCCAGGACACAAATTTCAATGAATTATATAATATTTTCAAAGCTTAAGTTAGTCATATCACTAGTCAAAACATTGGACAATGTTTTAGGACATAGTAAATATGGAGATACAACTTTTGGTTCTGGAATAAAATAAATAGAAATAATACTTAAAATCTGTGCCAGGACTGTGTTCCAGGATCATCTCTAACAGAGTAAAGTTTATAACTGATAGTGTGGATGGGAGGTTCTAAGAAGATAAACAAGTCTTTGTTTTGAAATTACTAGAGAGGAAAACATGCATTCTATTGGACGGCAACTTTATTGTGTGTGTGTGTGTGTGTGTGTGTGTGTGTGTGTGTGTGTGTAGTATGAGGTCCTCAAGCACAGGTGGCTAATTTTTAATTTCACATAGAAATAGAATCAGACATAAAAAGAGAGAGATGGAGAGGGAGAGATAAAGGACACCACAATCGTGCTCCACCACTCGTGAATTTTCCCTGGGTGCTGAAGTTCACACCTGGGCATGTTAAGGTGGGACAAGCAAACAATTTTTAAGACTTTTGGGAACTCTAGTGGTTCTCTTTGGGAAGTGGGAGTGTGAGGAAATGGAACTTGGGTGGTGGGTGGTGTGGGACTATATACTATAACCTTATTATCTTATAATGACAAAGAAAAATATCCACAGAGTTAAGCTTTGTCCTGTCTTCTAATTGTTTGTTTTTATACAGAGACAGCAGGGCAGAGAGAGAGTGAAAGAGACCACCACACTGCACTGAGACGTCCTTCAATGTGCTGGGGGACAGGCTTGAACATGGGTCTCTCACATGACCAAGCAGTGCACTACTCAGGTGAGCTATCTTGTCAGCTCTACTTTCTGTTTAATTTCTCAAATATATCTTCCCAGTTTAAATTATACTATTTTCCAGAAATATTTTAGAATCCTTTTGCCCCAGGTATTTTTGACCTGGCAATACAAGGTTTTTTCCGTGTTAAATGAACACATTTCACACAAGGAAGTTGACTGGACACAGGTGCTCCAAAGTAATCTTACCATCTGGGACCAGGTCAAGTGCATGTGATCATCTACCCACAAGGGCCTAATTCAAGACCCCTGGTTCCCACCTGCCAGAGAAAGCTTCACAAGCAGTGAGCCAGGGCTGCAAGTCTCTCTCACTCTGTGTGTGTGTGTGTGTGTGTGTGTGTGTGTGTGTGTGTGTGTGTGTGTGTGTGTGCGTGTCCATCTCCCCTCCCCCTCTCAATTTCTCTCTGGTCTATCACATAAAATAAAGTTTAAAAACAATAATAATAATCTCACCATTTCAATGACTTCCTTCAATAACACCTGCAAATTTTCTTTCTGGCATGCCTGGTACATATAGATGGTCGCTGAGCATATTTGGGGACTGCTAGTCTGCCTACCACAATGAGCATGTAGCTGGAGCTTTCATCATTACTTCACAGGAACGTACACTCCCCACATCTACGTACTGCGTTCACAAGAGCAAGTTATTTGAAACTTCTTTGTTTTTTAAAGGTTTTTCTCAATTTTTCTTTCCAAGAGAAATGTGTGCTATATCCTTAAGATGTAGCAAATAAGTTGTTTATAAAAGAATTTTATTTAGGAGAGTTCCAGTCATGGAATATGATGGCAGAGGAGGACATATAGTAGGAGTTGTATTGTTATGTGGAAATGTTGTGTGTGTACAAACTATTGTATTTTACTGTGGACTGTAAACCATTAATCCCCCAATAAAGAAGTTTTTAAAAAGTAAAATAATAATAATTTTATTTACATGAAAGTCTCTGAAGCATTTTCCCAAGTTCTATCTGCCTTCATTTCTTTCCTCGTGCAGCCATGCCCATCACTGACTTAATTTGATTTGGGGGGGGTGGAACATTGCTTTTTCCCCTCTTGAATGTTTATGCATTCACAGCTGAGACTTCCTGAGGGATCAGAATTACTTTTGCTTTTTCTATATAAGGAGATTAACATTTGCAGCCATGCCGTCTTTAAACAATAGCTAGCTAACTCTCAATAATATCTGCCTCCCACCCGGTTCTAATAAAACATTTAAAATGTCACTTCATTAACAATAAACTGATTCTTCCAGTGACTAATTACCCAACAAATGCATGAGACAAATCTCCAGTTATCTTTTTGCCTGTCAAGAACAAGCAACTTAGCTCTGTTATTAAAAAGGTACGAAGAAGTAAGAAACACAATTGAAAATCAGAAGGTATTGTCACAGCTGTTTTTTAAGAGCCGGGTAAAAGAAGAAGATTAACTCATAAGGCATGAGCTCAGTGAAAGCTTTCTCTTTATTTCTAACTTTCAAATCCCTGAAAAGCTCTATGAAGTCTAATTTTCTTTTTTTTTTAAGATTTTATTTACTTATGAGAAAAATAGGAGGAGAGAGAAAGAACCAGACATCACTCTGGCACATGTGCTGCCGGGGATCGAACTCAGGACCTCATGCTTGAGAGTCCAAAGCCTTTATCACTGGGCCACCTCCTGGATCACTAATTTTCTTTTTTATTAGTGATTTAATAATGATCTACAAGACTGTGGATAAGAGAGGTAGAGTTCCGCAGTTGCTACCACTGGAGTTCCCTGTCCCATCCCCTCCCCTGACAGCTTCCCTATTCTTTATCCCTCTGGGAGTATGGACCAAAGATCTTTATGGGATGCAGAAAGTGGGAGGTCTGGCTTCTGTCATTGCTTCTCCGCTGAACATGGGCGTTGACAGGTGGATCCATACTCCCAGCCTGTCTCTCTCTTTCCCTATTGGCATAGGGCTGTGGGGAAGCGGGGTTCCAGGACACAGGGTGGGATCGTCTGCCCCGGGAAGTCTGGTTGGCATCATGGTGGCATCTGGAACACGTACATGAGTTATTCTTGTCTTCATTGCCTCCTTCTCTCATTCCTAACGAAGTGGTACTTAAGCGCTCCTTACTGGAAAATGCAAAATGTCAAAACACTAGTCACCGATCTCACTGTTACAATGTTTGTACCTAAATAGCTGAAGAAGGAAAAGTCAGAAAGAAAACCAAGACACAAACCTGCCGGCAGAACATTTCAGTCGTTAATGAAGGTGATACAGGGGTCTGTGTGGTACAGTGAGTGAACCAGCCCGTGTCGCAGTGTTGAATTTTACACACAACTGATGTACGCCGAAAGAGAACGAAGAGCAAGGCTTTGATGGATTGGAAAATGCCTCTTGTGGAAATAGTGACACTTCACCCTCTTGAGAGAATGTTGTCTGGACAGCTAGGCGAAAGACAAGAAGTATGGAATTTGAAGATGGGAAACCAGTCACAGTGGCCAACTGGTGTTTGTTTTCAGGGCATAAATCTGATCAGACATGGACTCTAGGTCTCTGCTCTCCCAGACTAGAGAGAGAGAGGGTGACATGGCTCAGGTTGAGGGCAGGCCTACTGGGGACTTAGGCCACTTGTTTATTCCATTAATTTTGCTATTTTGGGAGCTGAGATAAACCATCTCAGGGCGACGCGTAAGGCTCCTGAGACATCCAAATGTCAGGCTGAGACACAGCTATCCCCAGTCTTTGCTAGGGAGCACAGGTCCCAGGAAAGCAGAGGGTGACCAAGAGGAATTCAATCGCTGTTTCTCAAGTAAAAATGATTATCCGTCACAGGAAGCATTGTGTTTCCCGCTCACAGGCCCTGCCATTCAAACAGATCTGTCAGTAATATCTGGGTCCGCTGAGTCTTAAAAGATACACAGCTGGGGGCCGGGTGGTAGCGCAGTGGGTTAAGTGCACATGGCGCAAAGCCCAAGCACAGGGCTCAAGGATCCCGGTTTGAGCCCCCTGCGGAGGGGTCACTTCACAAGCAGTGAAGCAGGTCTGCAGGTGTCTGTCTTTCTCTCCCCTTCTCTGTCTCCCTGTCCTCTCTCCATTTCTCCCTGTCCTATCCAACAACAACGTCAGCAATAACAACAAGGGAGGCAACAAAATAGCCTCCAAGAGCAGTGGATTCATAGTGCAGGCACCAAGTCCCAGCAATCACCCTGGAGGCAAAAAACAAAAAGGTACACAGCTGACCAACTGGCCAAGGTGGATAGCCTGGCAAGCTAGCAGGCAGCCTATTAGTGGAAGGAAGGAAGGAAGGAAGGAAGGAAGGAAGGAAGGAAGGAAGGAAGGAAGGGATGGAGAAAAGAAAAGAGGAAGGGAAGGAGAAAGAGAAAGCAGAGTCTTTAACACAGAGACACCAGCTCTCCTCTCCCCTTGGTCGGTGTCAAGGAGACACAGCAAGACCCCAGTGCTCCTCCGTCCTCCCCTCTCGCTCCTTCTTCACAGCTCTTTGTGCACCAGCCCCCGTCTGCGTCTCACCTTATTGTTTCCCTTACTGTTCTCTGTTCTTAAGCTCCATTTATAAATAAGACATTCAGTACTGGCCTTTCTCTTTCTGGTTTGTCTCAGTCAATTCAATACCTTCAAGTTGTGACTAAGATATTGCAAAGGAAATCACCTGTTAGCAAACGCCCAGCAGTAAATATATATATGCCGAGAGAGAGAGAGAGAGAGAGAGAGAGAGGGAGAGAGAGAGAAAGAGATTAAGTTAGGTGTCAAGTACTAAGCATACTCAAGTGAATTTGTTTTATTCTTTTCTACAAATTAGTTTGTTGTGTTGACTGATGAAAAGTCTCACTTTTAATTACACACTCATGAATCGGTGAGATCTGTGTATAAACTCTGTAAGTTTGTATTTGGACATACTTAATCCACAGGAGGATGTACGAGAAGAGAAAAATAACATTCACTTTTAGATGAGTTTCATTAGATAGACAGATAGATAGATAGATAGATAGATAGATAGATGATAAATAGATGATAGATAGATAGATTGATAGATGATAGATAGATAGATAGATGATAAATAGATGATAGATAGATAGATTGATAGATGATAGATAGATAGATAGATAGATAGATAGATAGATAGATAGATGATAAAGAGATGATAGATAGATAGATTGATAGATGATAGATAGATAGATAGATAGATAGATAGTAAATAATAAAGAAGCCAAGGATACAGCATAATGGTTCCACAAAAGACTCTCATGCCTAAGGCTCAGATATCCCAGCTTCAGTCCATTACCACAATACACCAGAACCACAATGCTCTTCCCTCTCTCTCTATCTCTATCTTTGTCTCTCTCTCTCTCCCTCTCTCTCCCTTTCTCTCTCTCCCCTCCCCCCTCTCCCTCTCTCCCCCTCCCTCCCTCTCTCTCCCCCCTCTCTCTATATATACATATATATATATATATCTGCATCTTTCTCCCTGTATTCCACTTATTAAAAATAAAATGCTAAAAAATAAAAATAAATAAATAAAGTTCATATTAAGACTAAACTGTCATAGTAAGGAAAACAGAGCTTCACAAACACTGAAAAACAAACAGGACCAAGCATTTTTGCAAATATTCATCTTCTGTCCAGAGAAAATTTCCATTTCACAGATGGATGACAGATATATATATATATATATATATCAGTCTCTAAAACTGAAGCCTAGCATCAATCTCTGAAAAAGAGAGTTAAGTAGGAAAAATATTTGATGTAAACAAGTGAAGCCTTGCAACAGCTATTCTGGGGGGTTATTGTAGCTTATTTATTATTGAAGCTTATTAATCTTTAATCACCTGTCCTATCGAAAAAGTCAGAGATTAATAAGTCACTTGTATAAAGACGACTCAGATTCATAAAGCACTTTCTCTCTTTCTAGTATCTACCGCAGCGTCTGACTCTTTAGAATCTCAGTAACTGTTTCTTTGAATTCTTCTTCTAGCGTTTGCCCTTCTTCCGTAGCCAGTCCACAGCGTCAGGTTGAACCTGATGTCAAGTTTCGAGACCTCCTTTGAATCTGGAGAGGTGGCAGTCGTTGACTATGTGGGTCATAGTCTGTCTGTAGCCGCAGGGGCAGTTCGGGTCGTCTCTGGCTCCCCAGCGATGGAACATAGCGGCGCACCGGCCATGGCCTGTTCCATAGCGATTGAGCAGGGCCCGATCATAACGTGCCAGGTCAAAGCCGGGTTGACACTTGCAGGGGTCTGTGATGAGGGGTTTGTTCTTTACCTCAGCTGACTGCCAGCTCTTTTTCCAAGAGACTGGAACAGAGAAGTTCAGTGTAGGCGTAGGGAACCAGATTGGGTGATGAGACGTCAAGCGTTGGACAGGGTGGGCGAAGATCTCCGCGTATATTGGCAGGTCCGGTCGAGCGTAGACGTGGGAAATGAACTTAGATGACGCCGCATCCCGACGAATATCTGGCGGGGCGATGTTGCTAAGAACTGGCAGCCATGGGACCGGGGTGGAACGGATGGTTCCAGAAATGATCCTCATGGAGGAGTATAATTTGGAATCGACCAAGTGGACATGGGGGCTACGGAACCATCCTGGGGCACAGTATTCTGCAGTGGAATAGCATAATGCCAGAGAGGATGATCGCAGTGTGGAAGCGCTCGCGCCCCATGAGGAGCTGGCCAGTCTTGCGATGATGTGATTCCTCGCGCCCACCTTTGCTGCAGTTTTTATGAGATGTTCGTGAAATGACAGGGTGCGATCGAGAGTAACGCCAAGATAGACTGGCTGGGCTTCGTGCCGGATTCTCGTATCGCCCAGCTGCACATGAAGCTCACGCGAGGCCGAGGCATGGTGAATGACTGACGGGATCACCACTAAATGTAGCAGGAGAGAAGTGGTGTGAACTGGGGACTCACATCGAGGTCACTAATGCAGTTCTGCGGCTTATGGTCACTGAGCTGACTGCATCGTGGCCTGTTCAGAGATGGCCACCTCCCAACCAGAGGTGACACCATGGGGCCAGAGAGCTGGCTCAGCAGCTAAGGCACACACCTTGTCGTGTGGACGGCCCGGGCTTGAGCCCTCACACCATGTGTGAGCCAAAGCGGTGCAGGTCGGGAAGAACAGAGTGTTCAGCATGGGAGTGCCTCCCACTCATTTCTCTCTCTTCCTCTCTCTCAGTCTCTCTTTCTCCCTACCTTTTTTTATTATTATTTGTGTATTTTCCTTTTTTAATATTTATTTATTTATCCCCTTTTGTTGCCCTTGTTGTTTTATTGTTGTAGTTATTATTGTTGTCGTCATTGTTGGATAGGACAGAGAGAAATGGAGAGAGGAGGGGAAGACAGAAGGTGAGAGAAAGACAGACACCTGCAGACCTGCTTCACCGCCTGTGAAGTGACTCCCCTGCAGGTGGGGAGCCGGGGGCTCGAACCGGGATTCTTATGCCGGTCCTTGTGCTTTGTGCCACGTGCACTTAACCCGCTGCGCCACCACCCAGTTCCCTCTCCATAGCCGTTTATCTTGATGAAAATGTAGTCGGGAGTGATGAAATTACATAAGCACAAGGTCCTGGCTCAATATACAGAGAGAAGCAGAAATAATGATGATGACAGAGTGAAGACTGGGGGAACACAGCCTTGCTGAACTTGAATTCTGAGACCTCTGACTTCCAGAATTGCCACAGAATAAATTTACATGGCTTTGCTTTGTTTCTGTTTATTTTTTATTTATTATTGGATAGAGACAGAAAATGAGAGGAGAGGCAGAAGATAGAGAGGGAGATAGGGAGCAGGGTAGATAGCAAAATGGTTCTGCAAAGAGACTCCCAGGTTCAATCCTCTGCGCCACCATAAGCCAGAGCTGATCAGTGCTCTGGAGGAAAAAAAAAAAAAAAAAAAACCTGACGGGAAAGGGCAATAGTCAGAGAGACACCTGCAGCTCTGCTTCACCACTCGTAAACCCCCACCCCCACCCCATAGCAGGAGACCAGGGGCTTGAACCCACGTTCCTTGTGCACTAAACCAGGTGCACCACTGCCTGGCCCTGGTTATTGTTTTAAGACATTAAAAGTATAAAAGTTTGCACAGCTGAAGGCTAGTCCAAAAACAGTGAGCTTTAATTTCTTTCTGAGAAGAACTGAAGTAACCATTCATTCTGTGAGGATTAAGAGTAGCTTTAAGCACTCAGAACATAGTAAGTATTCAGAACTGGACGCGACTGTGAGACTGTCAGAGATGCAGCTTAGTAGACTGGGAGTAAGCCTGGACTTTGAGAACAAATCAATGGGTGTTTCTTTGCAGGCTTCTCTTTTTTTATTTATTTTATTTATTTATTCCCTTTTGTTGCCCTTGTTGTTTTATTGTTGTAGTTATTATTGTTGTTATCGTCGTTGTTGGATAGGACAGAGAGAAACGGAGAGAGGAGGGGAAGACAGAGAGGGGGAGAGAAAGATAGACACCTGCAGACCTGCTTCACCGCCTGTGAAGCGACTTCCCTGCAGGTGGGGAGCCGGGATTCGAACCGGGATCCTTATGCCGGTCCTTATGCTTTGCTCCACCTGCGCTTAACCTGCTGCGCTACAGCCCGACTCCCTTTGCAGGCTTCTCTACCCCTGAACAATTCTGTAAAAAGGGAGCAAAAGTGGATTTATGTCTTAACTTATTACCATAAGGGTCAGCTGACATATTTCATGTAAGATACTGGCGCCCATGCCTGACACAAGGTTAGTGTCTAATAAGTGTTGACTGCATTCCTACTCTTTCTGTTCCTTTGGCTTTCTCCTACCTAAGCACTCACAAACTGTCTTTGTAATTTAAAGAGATGTGCTGTAATTTCCTGCAGGAGATGACTTGTGTCTGGCTTTGTTCACTCCCTCCGCACTTCAAAGACTGAAGTTCCCTCAGGGCTTGAAGAAGTTATCTTGAACTCACAGATTTTACCACTAAACCACTGATTCTCCTTGTTTGACTCCAAAGGGGGGAGAAGGGTTTTAGTCTTATTATTGTTGTTATTATTAAAACTAGGCTTCTGCAAACATTAAGCAATACCAAAACCAATAATGTTTTCAGCTTTGTAAGCCAAGTCCTTAAGATACGATTACGTTTTTCTATCTTACCCTAAGGATGCTTAGGCTTATTTTCCGCTGGTATTTCTAGAAACTGTTTCCTCTCACCTTAATATAGATTTTTAAATATATTCCAGTGTTCACACTTTTCTACGTCATAAAGCGTGACTTAAATAATCCCTGTCTCAGTAAACCTCTTATACCTACTTGTAGCTATTGAGCTGGACGGTGGCACAGTTACGCACATATAGTATTAAATGCAAGGACCAGGTAAGGATCCCAGTTCGAGCCCCTGGCTCCCCACCTGCAGGAGGGTCACTTCACAAATGGTGAAGCAGGGCTGCTGGTGTCTGTCTTTCTCTCCCCCTCTTTATCTCCTCCTCCTCTCTCAATTTCTTTCTGCCCTGTCCAATAAAATTGAAAAATGGCCAGCAGGAGTAGTGGATTCATACTGAGTGCAGGCACTGAACCTCAGTGATAAGACTGGAGGTAAAGAAAAAAATATATATCAAAAAAGAGGTATAAACTTGAACTGTCCTTGATAACTTGGACATGTGGCCAATATGACCATCATTATTTGAAGGAATGTGGGTTGGGGCAGTTACATTATTATAATATATATATATATATATGGTATTAGCATATATAATATACTAGTTACATATCATATAGTCTATCATAGCACTAGTATTCTATATGTTAATATAATAAACATTTATATATCTAATAATCTTAAACTTTTCACTGCTTTTAAATTTACTATTCATCTGTGTTGCTATGCTTCACATTGGTTTGGTCTCGACCCCCCCCCCGGGATATTGTGGTTTGCCCCTGCTAGTTTCACTCGCCCCTTCTCCCCGCCTCCTACCCCTACCGACTTCCAGAGTTCTTGCCGCTGGAGGTGAAGGATGCAGGACAGATCTGTGTGGTGATTGGTTTGGGTTAGTTTTTGAATCGTTATTCGTGAATAAAGAAATACAGCTTCTCTACCCAGCCATGTGTCCTCGAATCTCTGTCTACCGCCACGAAGCTATCCCGGCCTACTAGAGCCCCGAACTTTAACAACACATCTGTCAACTCTTCAGCCTCATTACTCAGGTGAGACCTTTCCTTTCATAGGATGCTCTAATTCCATTCCAGGTGGTTCACTTCCTAGCAAAATCCCAAAATCTAGATATAGACCAGGTCCCCTGAGATACAGCATATGTTCACATGTATCCACAAATTAGGGCAAAGTATATACCTGAAAGCAAAAGTACACTATAGTCTGCAGTGAATCAGTATAAAGTTCATAGTGAAATAGTGTCTACTTAGACTTAGAGACCCTCCTCACCTACTTCCTATTACAGTTCTCTCACTCACTCCAAAGCTAACCTCATCAAAGCAAGGACTGCAAAAGCTGAGTAAGGGCAAGAGACTGGCAGACTCTAATGATGACTCTTTAGTCACTATCAGGCCACCCCATCAGCTGGGGCCCTAGTCAGGGAGTCCCGAGATTCCCAAACAGACTTGATGGGCCTAGACCTCGAATAAATGTCTCTCTCCATTGTTACCGGTCATCTCTATCAGGAACAACAAAATAGACCCCTTTGTGGGCCCCCATAGGACCTTGCCCTCAACTTGGATCAACAGTGGTAGAGAATGTTCCATCCTCTGAAGGGAGGCTGGACAACATACTCTATGCTACACCTGAGGAAGATGGGTCCTGATACTGGGGCAGCTTGGAATGTTCCTACTCATGACCACAGAATGTGAGCTCAGATCTACAGGGATGCAGAGGTCACATAGGCTCCTAAACTGAATATGGGCCCCAGATCATATCTATAGGGCTTATAATCAACAATATTTATACACCTTTCCCATGTTTGGGAGCTACTCTCTTCCCTGATCCAGCTTTCTGATCCTTTTTCCAGCCATGACATCATCTCCCCCAGACAATAATTTGGATCCACCTGCATATCATATTTCAGGCTCAGGGGGAAAAAAAAAAAGGAGGAAAAAAAAAAAACCTAGCATAGCCACAGGCCCTTTGAAATATAACTAAAATATGCCTACTAGCTATCTACAAAACGGAGACCCTCCCCAACTCTTCATCTGCACTACTCCAGCCTTTAGGTCCATGATTGTTCAAGAATTTGTTTGGCTTTGTATGTTAACTCTCTTTTCAGCCACCAGTTTCCAGATACTAGCAGGATGCCGACCAGACTTCCCTGGACAGACAACCCCACCAATGTGTCCTGGAGCTCTGATTCCCCAGAGCCCTGCCCCACTAGGGAAAGAGAGAGACAGGCTGGGAGTGTGGATCCACCTGCCAACACCCATGTTCATCAGGGAAGCAATTCCAGAAGCCAGACCTTCCACCTTCTGCATCCCACAATGACCCTGGGTCCATGCTCCCAGAGGGTTAAAGAACAGGAAAGCTATCAGGGGAGGGGATGGGATACGGAGTTCTGGTGGTGGGAATTGTGTGGAGTTATACCCCTCTTATTCTATGGTTTTGTCAGTGTTTCCTCTTATAAAATAAAATATTAAAAATATACTATTTCTCTATATACAGGGACACATGTAGAGTTTAAATAAATCATAGTTTTCTGGTATGGGCTATTGAATTGTGTGGGTTTTTTTTTTTTTCATATACTCTATTACAAAATTGCATCATTCCATCATTCTAAAAGCAAGTATTTCTTGAAAGTGTTGACAATACTGGAGATAAGAAATGTTAACAAGTTTAAATGGCAGCTTTTATTAAATTTCAGTGAGCCAGATTTATTTTATTTTACTGTTCAATAGGACAGAGAGAAATTGAGAAGGAAGGGGAGAGAGAAAGAGAAAGACAGATACTTGCAGTCCTGCCTCACCACTTGTAAAGTGTCCTTGCTTCCTTGCTGCACCCGGGGAGCTGGAGCTTGAACCCAGGTCCTTGTGCGGGTCCTTGCACATAGTGCCAGCTGTGCCACCCCCAGGGCCCTCCCCCATCACCCAAATGTTAACAAAAGTAAACTTATTTCTTCCTTACTTATCAATACTAAGCTGCGTGAATAAATAATCATAGCCAAACTAACATTTTAAAGAATGTGACATATCTGATCAATCCTTGATGTTGGAAATAACAGGTAAAAGATCAGGACACCTGGAATTTACCAGAAAAAAAAAAAAACAACATTGTTTTGGGGGGCTGGGCAGTGGTGTAGCCCATTAAGTGCACACATTATCATACGTAAGGATCTGGGTTTGAGCTCCCCATTCCATACCTGCAGGGGACACTGCTTCATGAGCAGTGAAGCAAGACTGTAGGTCTCTCTCTCTCTCTCTCTCCATCCTCCACTCTCAATTTCTATCTATCCTATCTAATAAAAAAATTATTAACTTAAAAAATTAAAAGGAGTGGTGGATTCGTCCTGCAGACATCAAGGCCCAGTGATTACCCTGGCAAACAAAAACAAAAAGAAAAAGAAAAACTAAAGTTATTTTATAGTTTCCATGCTCTAATTTCATTTTAAAACAGATTTTGATGACATTTCATTCTACCAACGTCTTAGAAGACATCATTGAAGGAACAGGTGTTCAAAAAAAAAAAATAGATAGCTAAATAAGTCTTACTTCAATAAGCTATCCAGTGAATCGGTACTTTATTGGATGGTAGAAGAGGAACTTGGAAGACGCTAAGGTTCTCAGAATCACTGCTAAAGAGCTTTCCTAGTCTCTTTTTTGAAAAGTAGGGTGGGTAACAGAGGAACTGAGCTGTCCCTTTGGCGAGGACACGTGAAGCAATTTCCCCATACTCCCTGAGGAAGATGCCGTAAGCACATTTAGCAATCTTCTGGCAATTATCCTAACAGAAAGCTTTAGTGATGAGTCATAAAAGGAGATAACGGGACTCTGAGTGATAGTTTTCTGGAGCTGACAACTAAAGATCACAATGGAGCACAAGAGTTTTGATATTGACGAATACAAGGCACCTTTGTCCCACTTACCTCTCAATATCTAATGATGTATTTGACAAGCAAAACAGGGTTCTATTTCCCCTAGCCATCATTCTCCCCGAGTGAAGAAAGGAACAGGAGAGAAGAACAGCTGAAGGAAGAAAGAAAGAGTAATAATTAGAAGAACTTAAACAAGGCGACAGTCGGGCGGTAGCACAGCGGGTTAAGCTCAGGTGGCGCAAAGCGCAAGGACCAGCGTAAGGATGCCAGTTCGAGCCCCCGGCTCCCCACCTGCAGGGGAGTCGCTTCCCAGGCGGTGAAGCGGTCTGCAGGTGTCTGTCTTTCTCTCCCCCTCTCTGTCTTCCCCTCCTCTCTCCATTTCTCTCTGTCCTATCCAACAACAATGACATCAATAACTACAACAATAACTACAACAATATACCAGGGCAATGAAAGGAAGTAAATAAATATTTAAAAATAGAAGTTATTAAACGGTGCTTACCATGTGCTATGCTCCCCCACACTAGCCTCGTACTTTTCAAATAATTGTTGCGGGGGCTGGGTGGTGGAGTACTGGTTGAGTACACATGTTACCATGCACAAGGACCTGAGTTCAAGCCTCCTGTCCCCATCTGCAGAATAGAAACATTAGGAGTGATGAACCAGTGTTGCAAGTGTTCAACTATTCCTTCCTTCTATTTCTCTCTATCCTAATGAAAGAAGGGGGGGAGAGAGAGAGAGAGAGGAAGAAAGAAAGAAAGAGAGAAAGGAAGGAAGGAAGAAAGAAAGAAAGAAAGAAAGAAAGAAAGAAAGAAAGAAAGAAAGAAGAAAATTTAAAGGGGGAATGGCCATATGGAAGCAGTGGATTTACCATTCAGGCACTGAGCTCCAACAATAACTTCAGTGAAAATTTAAAAATAATGAATTCATAATTAAACAAAAATAAAACTATTGTTGCAGTCCCGGGAGGAGGCACTATGGATAAAGCACTAGACTCGCAAGCATAAGGTCCTGCGTTCAGTCCCCATCACCACATCATATACGAGAATGATGCTCTGGTTCTCTCTAGCTCTCTGTCTCACTAATAAATCTTTAAAAAATAAAATTAACTGTGGGTCCAGGGTGGCGCAGTGGCTAAGGCACTAGACTCTTAAGCATGAGGTCCAGAGTTCAATCCCTGACAGCACATGTACCAGAGTGATGTCTGGTTCTTTCTCTCTCTCCACCTTTATCATTAATTAATAAATAAAATCTTTAAAAAGAATAATAGTAAAATAAAATTAATTGTGGCAATACTAGTTTATAACACTGTCTAAATTTCAGGCATACAACATTATAATTCAGCATCTGCATATCAAGGCCACAACATAAGCCAAGAGCTGAGACATGCCCTGGTTATGTTACAGAGTGTGATCAGCTCAGGAACAATGGCTACTTTACAAAAGAATTGAAGATTGACACACAGACCTTTGAAGCAAAAGGAGGAGACCACACGCTGGCACACCTGGTTGAGCACACACATTACAGTGTACAAGGACCCAGGTTCAAGCCCCTGGCCCGTCCCCACCTGCAGGAGGAAAGCTTCATGAGTGGTGAAGCAGGACTGCGGGTGTCTCTCTGTCTCTCTCCCTCTCTATTTCCCCTTCCCCCCTCAATTTCTCTCTGTCTATATCCAATCATAAATAAAATTAAAAGATTTTTTTTTTAAATTGAAAAGAAGTTTTAAGCAGGGAGTCAGACTGTAGTGCAGCGGGTTAACAGCAGGTGGCACAAAGTGCAAGGACTGACATAAGGATCCTGGTTCGAGCCCCCGGTTCCCCACCTGCAGGGGAGTCGCTTCACAGGCGGTGAAGCAGGTCTGCAGGTGTCTGTCTTTCTCTCCTCCTCTCTGTCTTCCCCTCCTCTCTCCATTTCTCTCTGTCCTATCCAACAATGATGACAACAATAATAACTACAACAACAAAACAACAAGGGCAACAAAAGGGAATCAATAAAATAAATATTTTTTTTAAAAAAGAAGAAGTTGGGAACAAAGGGTTTCACTGCAGGCTTAGTGAGTAAAGTTACTCTCATGGAAGGAGAAGGCTCACTCCCCAGAAAGGTGATGGGCCCTGAGGTACAGGGCTGTGTCTTACAGTAGAAGTCTGGGAGGAGCTCTGAGATGACACCACCGCTGGGCAGGTCGGCACTCATATAACCGGTGGGGCCCTGTGCGTGTGCTTGGTCATCACACACACAGAAAAAGACACGGTCAGGGCAACCACAATGCTGACACACTGCAGCCGCGTCACCATGAAGCAGGAGCTCACCTTCAGTCTGTCTCTCTGCTCTCCTGTCGGCTCCACGTACGGGACTGACCCTGGGCTTCCTTCCCCTCTCATTATGTTAGGGGACATCTGTCTACAGGTCAGCTCTCTCCTGAGAGGGAGAGACCTCACAGCACTCAAAATGCCCCAGGTGCCACTGCGCCTATGTGGTGAGTTGTCTTCTGGGCCCCTCAGTAACTTGTCAGATGCCACTGGAAACTGCCATGGGCTCGAAGCCCGAGGCAGCAGGAAGCACAGCCTGTGCTGGATGGCAAGTCCCGGAGTTTCCCCTGAGATGCTGCTGAGCAGGTCCCGCAGCCCCGAGGGCAGGCAGGCGGCACAGGCAGTGTGGGCAGTGTGGCGACACTGCTGAGGTCTCAGTGCCAAACACGAGGCGGGGCTCCTGCCCCCAGAATGTGAAGAATTTCAAGACGATCAAAATAGCACGGAAACAAACAAGCGGAAGCCCAGAAGGGCAGCGGAGCCCCATGAGGCTGCACAGGTCCTAGGCTAGAGTCTCGGGTGAAATGATTCGAAAAGTCTCACCAGCCTCAATCTATACCAACCACATTTCTGATCCAACCCAAGGCTTCGCAATAAACTGTCCTTGAAGAAACAAAAGAGAGGTGGAGATTAAATTCCTCCTGGTGACAGGCAGCCTGTCACCTCTGGCTTGTT
Source organism: Erinaceus europaeus (assembly GCF_950295315.1). NCBI lineage: Eukaryota > Metazoa > Chordata > Mammalia > Eulipotyphla > Erinaceidae > Erinaceus > Erinaceus europaeus. Next base: position 98,565,695 of record NC_080175.1, read on the forward strand.
TGACCTGGCTTGGTTTGATTACTTAGTTGCAAATTCTTTTCTTTTCTTTTTTTTTTTTTACTATATTTATTGGATAGAGACAGCAAAATTGAGAGGGAAGGGAGGTGATAGAGAGGGAGAGAGACAGAGAGACACCTGCAGCCCTGCCAAGTGGTGGTGCACCTGGTTGAACACACACGTTACAAAGTTCTAGGACCAGGGTTCAAGGCCCTGGTCCCCACCTGCAGTGGGGAAAGTTTTGTGAGTGGTGAAGTAAGGTTGCAGGTATCTCTCTGTCACGCTCCCTATCACTCCCTTCCTTCTAGATTTCTGGCTATCACTATCCAATAAATATAGATAATAAAATAAGTGAAAAATAAATTTTAAAAAGAACTAACATTTTTTAAAAAAAAGTCATATGCATTATACCTAGGAGATAATACAGTAGCTAGGTAAAAAAAAAAAAAAAAAAAACTTCTATGCCTGAGGCTCTGAGGCCCCAGGTTCTATCACAAAGATCATCAAGATGTCAGAGTTGAGCAATACTCCAAAAAAAAAAAAAAAAAAAATCCTCTGCATTCTTTAAGCAACAATAACAGATTCCAGGCCCAGGGGCCTCTACTGACCTTTAGCTCCACAGACCAAGCACTTGCTGGCAGACACCTACTCTGGGCACACACAGAAAAGCCTCTTTGGCTGCGGGTATGGATCCACCTGCCAACACCCATGTCCAGCAGAGAAGCAGTTGCAGAAGCCAGAATTCCCACCTTCCGCACACCAGAAAGAATTTTGGCCCAGCGGGGGTAGACAGCATAATGGTTATGCAAAGGGACTCTCATGCCTGAGACTCCAAAGTCCCAGGTTCAATCCCCCCACACCACCATAAACCAGAGCTAGGCAGTGTTCTGGTAAAGAAAAGAAAAGAAAAGAAAAGAAAAGAAAAGAAAAGAAAAGAAAAGAAAAGAAAAGAAAAGAAAAGAAAAGAAAAGAAAAGAAGTTCTGTCTATACTCCCAGAGGGGGAGAAATGATAGGGGGAAGATGACCAGAGGGCTCTGAACTCCAGCTCCATCAGGACCCAGAGAGAGAGAGGAGGAAAAAAGGGAGGGACATTTGGATGTAGTAATAAGTGTAGATGTGACTTGGAAAGGAAGAGAAGACGGGCCCTTTAAAAAAAAAAAAAGGCCAAATATATACAAATCTAGACAGATAGTTACAAAAGTCAAGGTCGACCCATATCTGCAGCCTTCTGAAGAACTACTGCAGCTTCCAGTGATGGTGAAAATGTTTTACAGAAAATTGAGAAATTTTATACATGTATTTACTGTAAACCATTAATCCCCCCAATAAGAAAAAGAAATATAAATCTTAATTCTAGATGTACTAATTAGACATGACTACATAATACCAAACTACTCAGGTTTAACATTTCTTCTATATGATCATTAAGTAAAACTAATAATTTTAAGGCTTCTCATTCTCATCATTTCAGTAAAACAGTTGCAAAATTTTATTTCCAGACTGAAGAAATAGCTCACTTAGGTAATGTGCATGAACCAAGTTTCTTTACCACAGGTCAAGTCTGGCCTCCAACTCATTAAAGGAAGTTTTTGATGCTATGTTATCTCTCCCTCTCCCTCTCCCTCTCTCTCTCCCTCTCCCTCTCTCTCTCCCCCTTCCCTCCATCTTTACCTCCCTTGCTCTCTGTCTCTATCAAAGAAAAATATTTTTCTATTGTTATAGCTTTCTGTATTTCTCCACTGACGTCTCTATAAATGAATAAACCTCTGGAACCAGAACAAAAAAAATGAAAGAAGAAAAAAGAGAGAAAAGTATCTCACTATAATTCTAGTTTTTTGCGACAGACAAGCATTTGTAAAGCAAACGACACTAGTATTGTAAATGGCGTTCTGGGGAGTCCCGCAGTCCTACTGTGCTCGTATGAGCCTACCGACTATATGTATCTGAAAAAGAGTGCACTGTCTTTAACTCACACTGGGGATAAATCAAGATTATTTCGCACTCTTAAAATAAGGCTTTCTATTACCTGCATTGTAAATTAATCTGTTCTCCATTCACATGACGTAAAGTATTAATCCTCCTTAGGGGCTGTCGGTGGTGATAATTCTGAACACAAGGTTAAGTAAACATTTGGAGAAGTCTTTCTAATAAAAAAATGACTCGTTATTCTGAGAGTTGATAACATCACCTCTGAGTGCTCTGAGAAGGAATAGATATCCCCATTATAAGTACAGACTGTACAATATTTAGTGAACTCATAATCCTTGTTAGAGCAATTCACTGTTAGTCCAAGCAACAATGTACCAAAAACTCTTCATCTTGTGAGACCTGGATAAATCCAGGGAACAAAGCAGCTTCATCAAGTGGTTCCAATCACTGTTTTTATATACTGGAGACTCTCCCTAGAGACTTTGTTTCCTTGTACCCGGGTCACTCCCTGACTTTAAATATTTCTTTGCTCCAAGGACAAGAAAGAAAGATATCACAGTCCATCAAACGACTCCCACGGTAATTCACTAAGTAAGGAATACACTGGACTCAGAAGTTGAGCGTGTGGTCCTGGTGTAGCCTCATTTGAGTTGATTTCACATATTTCACTTTTTTTCCTTTTTCTTTAATGTGTGCACATGAAAAGGCTTTGTTTTCAGACATATAATAATGCAGACCAGCCCTGCTAAATGTAGCCAAAAAGCTAACTAGTGCTCTAAATGTGGCCCAAAGTCATGACTTTAGTAGATAAACTTGTAAAAATCCAAATTTATAACTATGCATTTAATAATACTTAATAAATAATAAGCAGTGCATTTTTTAAAAGAAAACAAGGTTATGTGTCTTTTCAATTTTTTTCAGGTAAGAAAGATGAAACTGTTACCAATTTTTTCTGCCTTTGAAGAATATCAATAGCTACCACTAGGGGGCATGTGCTCTCTTCTTATTTTCACTAGAAAAACCACTGCAGTGACGCCTCATTTTCCTGTATTCATCAACAGATAACTTCTATTCTACTTTGTGGCGGTTTGTTTATCCTCAAATTTTATATATCTATATCTTCTATCAACCAGTACTCCATCCACTTGAGTGGATGGAGTACCACTTCAGTCACTCTCACATGCCCACATTCCTTGATGAACATCAATTCTTCTTACGGTTTATTTCATTTTCATGATCCCACTGATATAAGCAAAAAATGTATGCAGTGCCAAAAGTAATAGACTTTTGAATTCAAAAAGTACATAATTTTTTAATATGTATTTATTCCCTTTTGTTGCCCTTGTTTTATTGTTGTAGTTATTATTGTTGTTGTTATTGATGTTGTCGTTGTTGGCTAGGACAGAGAGAAATGGAGAGAGGAGGGGAAGACAGAGAGGGGGAGAGGGGGAGAGAAAGACAGACACCTGCAGACCTGCTTCACCACTTGTGGAGCGACTCTCCTGCAGGTGGGGAGCTGGAGGCTCGAACCAGGATCCTTATGCCGGTCCCTGTGCTTTGTGCCAACTGCGCTTAACCCGCTGTGCTACTGCCCAACTCCCAGTACATATAAATTATTGTATATTCCTAAAGACAATTTTCAGAAAAACAAAATTTTCCAACTATCTTATCTTTATGATGAGTTTCCCAGACTTTGCCAATGCACAAAATACTTAGTATGTCAATTTCCATAATGTCTCAGGGTAAAGATAGTTAAAGAAGTAGATTCTTATTTCTGTGTATTAAGTAGCTAAGTATACACAGTTTGTGAAGTGTTTAGATCCTAACGGTATCTGCTTGAAAAGAAAAATTAGACATATACATAGAAAGGAAAAATGCTGTCATTTCATTACTACACACTTAGTAATGTGTCTATTTTTGTCTAGTCGGGTAGAGCTCTGGGGAAGTGAGGTTCCAGGACATATTGGTGAGGTCGTCTGCCCAGGGAAGTCGGGTTGGTGTCATGGTAGCAGCTGCAACTTGGTGGCTGAGAAGCAGCAAGACATAAAGCGGAACAAATTGTTTAATAATCAGAAACTAAAGTTAAGAGTACAGCAGATGAGATCAGGGATCTTCGGGTGGTAATAGTTTAGTTATATTCCAAGGACCCATGACTTTACCAATCTGTGCCCGAGCCCGACAGCTAACATGCTGGTGAGCTAAGAGTATTTTCTGGGAAGATGGTGTCAGAGTTGAGATCAAGAGACCTGAAGACTGTTCCGAGATTGTATGTGGTCCTGGGGGTTGTAAGTAGAGCCTCCTGAATTGAAGACACACACTCCATTACTGAACCTTCACTCCAGTTACAGACTCTACCTCTTACCAGAAAGGTGAGCTAGTAACTTTAAAATTTCCTTCATTATCTTTATTGGATAGAGACAGTCAGAAAGTCAGAGCAGGGAGGAGATAGAGAGGAAGAGAGACAGAGCGACGCCTGCAGTACTGCTTCACCACTCACAAAGCTTTCCTCTGTAGGTGGGGGCCAGGGGCTCGAGCCCAGGCCCTTGCACACTGAAACATGTGTGCTCAACCAGGTGTACCACCCTCACCCCCACCCCCACCCCAAGTAACATTAGACACATATTGAAACCATTATACTCACAAGAGAGGTGTGTGCAGATTTTGGACACTACTAAAGTATGTATGTCCTTAACAGGAATGAGGCCTGGCCTGAGAGAGACGGCCCGTTGTTCCTGGGTGTCTGTCTGTCAGGTGTTCTCTGAAGAGACTGACCTTTGAATCAGTAGACCAGGTAAAGAAGACAGCCCCCCTCAGTGTCAATGGATGGCATCTAGTCGACAGAGGGCCTGACTAGAACAAGACAGTGGAGGGGAAGGATGAATTGACTGCCTGAGCTCAAGTGTCTGTCTTTTCTGTCTCCAGGCATCGGCTTTCCTGGTTGCTGGGTCTCTGAACTCGATGGGATTTACACCACTGTCTTCCCAGGCTCTCAAGTCTTCCAGATTGATCCAGAACTCTATCACTGGTGCTGTTAGGCTTTATGGCAGATCTTAAGACTCCTCAACTTCAGGGAACAGGAAGCGGCACACCTGGTTAAGCACCCACTTCACAGTGCGCAAGGACCTGGGTTCAATACCCTGGTTCCCACCTGCAGGGGGAAATCTTCATGAGTGGTGAAGCCAGGGCTGCAGGTGTCTATCTCCCTCCCTAGCCTCCTCTCTCAATTTGTCTCTGTCCCTATCCAATAATAATAAAAAAAAGTATATGCAAAAAAGACTCAACTTCCACAATCATATGAGTCAATTCCTCATAATGAATATCGTTCTATATATCCATAAGCAAACAGAGATCCTCTATTAGTTCTGATTCTCTATAAAATACAACCACAGGCACTATCCATCCAACTTTGTGATCAGATTAGAAAACACCACCCTCACTCCCTGTTCTATAATGATCTTTATATGCTGTCTGCTTTTAATCACAGCACCCACAGAACACCCAGCTTAGACAGAAAGAGAGCTGTCTTCTTTTATTATTTATTTTTGTTTGTTTACTTTGCTGTTTTTGTTGGTACTGGTAGAGGGTTTGTTGTCCTCGCCAGGATGTCACAGCTCTATGCCAACATTTTCAGGTAGAAAGAACAGGGAGATAGAGGGAGAGAGAAAAGTTGCCACAGCCCCAAAACTTCCTCTAGTGCAGTGGGAACTGAGCCCAAAATCATATACATGATAAAGCAGACATCCTGTCCAGTTGAGCTGTCTTGTTATGCCCTCCTTTTCAATTATTTTATTGGCAGGGTTACTGGTTTGCAGTACAACTGTTGGCACATGGGTACAATTTATTATCTTTTCATGACAGGTGCCGGCAAAACACTCTCACCCCCGAGATCCTTCTCCCCTGTCAAGCACCAGCATAGTTCCTACCCTTAAAAAAAATAGCCATGGACTGCAAGTTCAGGCCCACAGGGATGGAGAGGTTACACAGGCTCCTGTGCCAAGTATGAACAAACATGTGGCACAGGTCAGATCGATGAGGCTTATAATTAACCTCATAGAAGTATTTATATACTTCTCCATATCTGGGAGCTGCTCACTGCCCTGATCCAGCTTTCTAGCCCTATTCTCAACTCTGACACCATCTTCCCAGACAACACTTTTTTTTTTCTGCCTCCAGGGTTATCACCGGGGCTCGGTGGCTGCGCTATGAATCCACTGCTCCTGGAGGCCATTTTTCCCCTTTGTTGCCCTTGTTGTTCATCACTGCTGTTATTATTACTGTTGTTATTGCTGTCGTTGTGTTGCATAGAACAGGGAGAAATCGAGAGAGGAGGAGAGAAAGACAGACACCTGAAGACCTGCTTCACTATCTGTGAAGCGACTCCCCTGCAGGTAGGAAGCCGGGGGCTCGAACTGGGATCCTTAGACGGTCCTTGCGCTTTGCGTCACCTGCGCTTAACCCGCTGCACCACCACCCATCACCCCCCTGACAATACTTTCTGCCCAGCTATGTGCTAGCAGTCGGGATCAGCAAAAATTAGTAAAGTTGTGAGACTCTTAGAATAGACCTAAAACAGACTCCTAGCTCCTTCCAGCATGAAGACCCCAAATCTTATCTGCTCTGTTCTTACCTTTAGGCTCCTGGTTATTAAAGAATTTGTTTTGCTTTGTATCTTAATACTTTTCAGGCCACCAAGTTGCAGATTCCTACCATGATGCCAACCTCACCTCCCTGGGCAGACGACCTCACCAATGTGTCCTGGAACCTCACCTCCCCAGAGCTCTACCCAACCAGACAAAAATAGACACAGGCTGGGGGTCCATGTCCATGCGGAGAAGCAATGACAGAAGCCTGAACTCCCACCGTCTGCACCCCATAAAGAATTTTGGTCCATCCTCCCAGAGGGATAAAGAACAGGAGAGGATGGGGATGGGATATGGAACTCTGGAGGAGGGAATTGTATGGAATTAAACCCTCTTATCTTATGGAATACCACCATCTTGTTAATCATTATTAAATCACTAATAAATTTTTTTAAAAATCACTTATGTAACGGATGTAGAGATCAGAGCAGCATTGTAGCAAACGTGGTATAAGAAGGCAAATTCAGGACCTCATGCTTACAAATCCAGTGCTCTACCCCTGCACATCTCCTGGCCTGCAAAAGGCTATCTTCTGTAGAAACAGACAGTATACCCTGTGGCTGACATTTCTTGCTGCCCTGAGTTAGAGGTCCAGGTGACGGCTGACAGGTCTTGCTGGTGTTCCCTCAGCATGCCTAAGTATGTACAACTCACCCCACAGACTCATGGAAATCCCTTAACAGCCTGGTCATATAATTTGGGTATCATAGATTTAATGCCTTCTTTTTTCTCAAAGATGAATGTGAAGATTGCACATGTGTTTAAATAAAAACAACAACAAAAGAGAACTTTCTAGGCAGACCAATGACTTTTCTATTCTATGTATTCTGGAAGAAATAAAAAAGAAAAGGAAAGAAAAATGAGGAAATGCTTTGTATTTGTGGCTTTGAAATAGAATAAAAATTTTATCTTGTGAGGAATTCTGTGGGCTGCAAAAACATTCTAAGGGAAGGATCTCTCTCTCCCCACTTCACCCAGATTTCAGCTGAGAATAAAGAAAGGGAAGGATCTCTCTCTCCCCGCTTCACCCAGATGTCAGCTGAGAATAAAGTAAGGGAAGGGTCTCTCTCTCCCCGCTTCACCCAGATGTCAGCTGAGAATAAAGTAAGGGAAGGGTCTCTCTCTCCCCGCTTCACCCAGATGTCAGCTGAGAATAAAGTAAGGGAAGGGTCTCTCTCTCCCCGCTTCACCCAGATGTCAGCTGAGAATAAAGTAAGGGAAGGGTCTCTCTCTCCCCGCTTCACCCAGATGTCAGCTGAGAATAAAGTAAGGGAAGGGTCTCTCTCTCCCCGCTTCACCAGATGTCAGCTGAGAATAAAGTAAGGGAAGGATCTCTCTCCGCTTCACCCAGATGTCAGCTGAGAATAAAGTAAGGGAAGGATCTCTCTCTCCCCGCTTCACCCAGATGTCAGCTGAGAATAAAGTAAGGGAAGGATCTCTCTCTCCCCGCTTCACCCAGATGTCAGCTGAGAATAAAGTAAGGGAAGGATCTCTCTCTCCCCACTTCACCCAGATGTCAGCTGAGAATAAAGTAAGGGAAGGATCTCTCTCTCCCCACTTCACCCAGATGTCAGCTGAGAATAAAGTAAGGGAAGGATCTCTCTCTCCCCGCTTCACCCAGATGTCAGCTGAGAATAAAGTAAGGGAAGGGTCTCTCTCTCCCCGCTTCACCAGATGTCAGCTGAGAATAAAGTAAGGGAAGGATCTCTCTCCGCTTCACCCAGATGTCAGCTGAGAATAAAGTAAGGGAAGGATCTCTCTCTCCCCGCTTCACCCAGATGTCAGCTGAGAATAAAGTAAGGGAAGGATCTCTCTCTCCCCGCTTCACCCAGATGTCAGCTGAGAATAAAGTAAGGGAAGGATCTCTCTCTCCCCGCTTCACCCAGATGTCAGCTGAGAATAAAGAAAAAGTGATCCAAGGAAACAAAGATAAAGCTTTCTAAAAGTTCAATTGGAAAAATAAATCAACATTCTTTCCTTTAAGAAAGAACTCTTCTTTTTAACGTTACTTCCTAACATAAGAGTTTAGTGTTTGGTCTGGAACCTGTGCCAGATGATTACACAGGATATCTCCCTCCTCACTCAGAGGAAGTCAATTTTCATTAAAAAAAAAAAAAAAAAAAAAAATCTCGGTAATGAAAGATCTTCCTCAGCAGAAAAACAAAAATGAAAAAAAAAAAAAAAACACAACATATTTCTCTGTGCTTCTTCCGAAAACCACATTAAAATAACAACAGAAAAAGGTGTGCAGTCCCACTAGAGCAGAAAGAATGGGGGGCCCGTGGTAGCACACCAGGTTAACCTCAGATAGTACGAAGCACAAGGATCTGGGTTTGAGCCCCGGCTCCCCACCTGCAGGGAGGACACTTCACAAGCCAAGAAGCAGATCTGCAGGTGTCTATCTTTCCCCCTCCTTCTTTATTTCCCCTTCCTCTCTGAATTTCTTTGTCCTATCCAAGAAAATTAAAAAACTAAAAAAAAAAAAGTGGCTGCCAGGAGAAGCAGTGGACTCGTAGGGTAGGCACTGAGCCCTCAATAACCCTGAAGATGAAGGAAGGAAGAGAGGGAGGGAAGAAGGAAGGAAGGAAAGAAAGGCAGGCAGGCAGGCAGGAAGGAAGGAAGGAAGGAAGGAAGGAAGGAAGGAAGGGAGGGAGGGAGGGAGGGAGGGGAAAGAAAGACAGGGGGAAAGAAAGACAGGCGCAAGGATATCAGGCAATTCTTGTCCACATAACACCGGAAGATGGAAAGCTGCTTCCGTGTGTTCTGCTCTACACACTTGAAACTCCCTAGAAGTAAGTCAAGTCGTGCTACAGAGACTCGGAGCATGGCCATCAGCTGATGAAGCGGAGGTTTCTGTAGGCAGTACATTTCCAAGTGGGGCTGAGATCAGAATGTGTTCAAGGTAGCATGAGGAGGCTTCCTGATCCCCTCACCCCGTGCTGGCACTTAGCACAGAAGATGGCAGGCCCCGGGATACCAGACTTGCCAGCGAGACTGTGCTCATAAGAGAGCTCTCAGCAAACCCTTGCTCCTGGGTCCTGAGAAACAGGCAGACAGGAGGCTGACACTCCATCATGGACACCAGCAAAGAAGTCCTCAGGGGACACTGTCTTGCCCTGCCAATGCCAACATCCAGGAGACGACAGTTCCCACCTCCTCACACTGCCCAGTGAGGCCTGGCCCTTGCTTCCCTGTAGTTTAGAACAAAAGGCTTCCTAACAGCGTTTTAGTGAGCCATTCTTTATTCTGAAACAATTCGCCTGGGCTGGTGAGAGAAAGTCACTGCCACCATCATGTGCCAAAGCCAGGCAGAGTGCTGCTTCCTGTGTGTGTGCCTTCATCACTCTGCCTCTCTCCCTCCCTCTTTTGTTATTTTTTATTTTTATTTATTATTGGACAGAGACACAGAAATTAAGAGGGGAAGAGAACATAAAGGTGGAGAGATACAGAGAGACACCTGCAGTCTCGCTTCCCCTCTTGAGAAGTTCCTCCCCCGGCCCCCCTGCAGGTGGGGACCAGGGACTTGAACCCAGGTCCTTGCACACTGTAATGTGTGTGCTTAACCAGGTGTGCCACTGCCTCACGTCTCTGTAAAGAAAAAGAGGGCGGAGGAAGAGAAAGGAGGAGGAGGAGGAGGAGAAGAAATAACTTGTTCTTAAAAATTCCAAATAATCAGGTCCTGGAGCATGATGGCAGAGGACCTAGTGGGGGTTGTATTGTTATGTAAAAAACTGGGAAATGTTATTTCCCAGGTACGAACTACTGTATTTATTGTCAACTGTAAGACATTAATCCCCCAATAAAGAAAAGAAAAAAGAAAAAACTGTCAAATAAGAAGACCCCCCCCCATCCTTTTTATTCAAATTTCCCAAATGCTGACATTTTACTAAAAATACTTTGGTGATCAACCCTTCCTAACTGACGTGTGTAGGAGGTAATATATCCATTGTCATTCGTTGTGTGCCAAACCTTTTAAAAGAAAGCTTCAGATATAAATATTACATCAGGAATCGGGTGGTAGTGCAGCGGGTGGTGCAAAGCGCAAGGACCGGAATAAGATCCCAGTTTGAGGCCCCGGCTCCCCACCTGCAGGGGAGTCGCTTCACAGGAGGTGAAGCAGGTCTGCAGGTGTCGGTCTTTCTCTCCCCCTCTCTGTCTTCCCCTCCTCTCTCCATTTCTCTGTCTTATCCAACAACAACGACATCAATAACAACAATAACTACAACAACAATAATAAACAATAAGGGCAACAAAAGGGAAAATAAATAATTTTTTAATTGTAAATATTATATCATCCTAGAATAGTCTTTCTCAGCCTTTGGTGGCCTTCGTTTTTTAAAGAGTGTAGGATTCGTCTGTTAGTTTTGTTCTGTTTCATCTTGTTTCATTTCCTTTCCTTCTACCAGAGCACTGCTCAGCTCTGGTGTGTGGTAGCGCTCAGACCTGCAGACATGACACTAACTGGTGGAAATTTTATACTGTTTGCCCAGTCCTACTGATCCGCATTCTGTATGATGACCCACACGGTGTGACTCAGGACCGGGTCACATACCCTTGATAAGAAAATGGTGGCAACCACTGTGTGCTTTTCGTAGTGTATCTCTTCAGAGGTGTTAAGCTTAGCAAAGGAAAAATAAAAGCAAACAGGAAGCCTGAGAAATTTCTAAAAAAAAAAAAAAAAAAAAATACAAGGCAGGCAAGGAAGCCAAAGTTTACTATTGAAAAGAATTGGGACAACCCCGACTTGTGAGCCAGCAAGGAAGCCTGGCCCAGTTCTGGGGATGTCAGCAAAAGACATTAGACTTCTGGATGAGAGGTAAAGGGTTTGATCAGTCGCAGAACAACAAGTGGGCAGAGTTTCGTGAGCACACTGCTGCCCTTGTGGCCTAGCTCACTGCTGTGCTTGGAATGGCTTTGTATCAAAGCGGAGAGCCCTGGCCTTGGCCTCTTATAATGAGCTGGCAGCAATGCTGCAACCTTTGTTCCAGGGGGAAACATTAGCTTCATCATGCAGGACAATCAATACGGCTGACTGTCCTCTGCCCTGGAAGGAAATACTGACACTGTCATCCAAGGCTGCCTGCCAGTCAAACAATCTGAAATTGTCTGGGATGCAAGTCATCAGTCCCTCTGCTGAGGTGCATGTGAGAGACTCAGCCACTCTGACAGAGAAAATAATGGCAGTCAAGATAAAATCTGGGTGTAGACATGATTTAAAGTTATGGTGGCCAGGGTGGAGTGTATTACTAATATGTGTGAGGCCTTGAGGCCCTTCCCCAGCACCAAATAAGCTAGTGATGTGCTGTAGCTGCCTGTCTACCTGGAATTATAATATATATGTTAGAGTTGGGGCAGAGGGTGAGTGGAACTTGTTTATCACTAGAACACTGCTCACCTCTGGTTTCTGGAGGTGCCGGGGATAGAACGTGAGTCTTCTGAAAGTCTGTGGTGTAAACCTCTGTGGTATCCCCTTCAACCCTAAATACTGACTGTGATTTAAATATGTTGGTGAGGTTCAAGACATAGCAGAGTGGATAAAGTGTTAGACTCTCAAGCATGAGGATCCGAGTTCAAACCCTGACAGTGCATGTTCCAGAGCCATGTCTGGTTCGGTTTTATTTCTTCCCTTCTCTCTCTTTCATTAATAAATAAAGTATTTGAAAAAGGAAGCATTTTTTAAAAGTAAATAAATACATAGATTAGCAATGGAGAGAAAGGCAAAGGGTGGGTTGAGGGAGGTGGTAAGACACAGAAGATAGTAATCACTTGATGCTACCATGATGCCAACCAGACTTCCCTGGACAGACGATGTGGGACTAGCTTCGCGAGCTGAGACAGAGGACCCGGGACTCATGGCTGGGTTGTACGCAGTATCTCTTTATTCATGCAGGACGCAGCACAATCTAAACTGAGCTAAACTAAACTAACACTAAACTAAAACGAACAATGCTGTCCTTATATATACTTTCCAAGTAGGGTGTGAACAGGATGTGACGTAGAGAGGGTGGAGAGAAAAGTGACTGGTGAAAATCAGGGTGTGACAAGGAGAGGGGGCGGAGCAAAAAGACATCATGAACCAGTGGGGATTAAACCAGTGCCCTGCAGTGGTTATGTAAATAGAATACAGTGGTTATGTAAATAGAATAGTGTTAATCAGGGGAGATTAAACCAAATGAAACAGAAGGGGTTTTTAGAAGTAGAATTAGAAGCATACCAACAAGACGACCCCACCATGTGTCCTGGAGCCCCACTTCCCCAGAGCCCTGCCCCACTAGGGAAAGAGAGAGATAGGCTGGGAGTATGGATCCACCTGTCAACACCCATGTTCAGCGAGGAAGCAATGACAGAAGCCAGACCTTCCACCTTCTGCATCCCACAATGACCCTGGGTCCATGCTCCCAGAGGGATAAAGTGACCAAACTCTCTCTATATAAGACTATGTGAAAACTATGTGGGTTGGGGCACAGAATTGTGGTGACGTGTTCAGTGTGGAACTGCAGCCCCTATAACGTTACCCTCTGAAAACCATTATGAAATCACTAACGCAAGAACCAGGAAAGAGATGGGAGTCTGTCAAGTAGAAAGCTCACTAAGAGGATAGAATGACTCCTAGTGGGGACGTGACTGGCAAGAAAAGAAGAACAACGTATCAAAGAACTGGTAGGGGCGCTGCACAAACAGGTTAGCATGCACGAGGACCCAGGTTCAAGGCCCTGGGTCACATCTGCAGGGAGACAAGCTTCATGATGGGGAAGCAGTACTGCAAGCAAGGACCTCTTTTCCTCACTTTCCTTTCTCTCTCTGTCTCTCTCCCTCCCTCCAGCGGTATTGCTGGGACTCGGTGCCTGGTCTACAAATCTACGGCTCCTGATGGCCATTATTTCTCTCTCTCTTTTTTTTTTTTCATTTTATTGTATAGGACAGAGAGAAATTGAGAGACGAAGGGGAGACAGAGAGGGAGAGAGGAAGAGAAACACCTGTAGACCTGCTTCACAGCAGGTTAACTGTCCTACCTGCAGCTGGGGAGCCAGGAGCTTGAGCCCAGGTACTCATGCTTCATATAATGTGTGTTTAACTGAGTGTGCCACCGCCTGTCTCTATCATAATTTTTTTGCCTCCAGGGTTATTGCTGGGGCTCAGTGCCTGCGCCACGAATCCACTGCTCCTGGAGGCCATTTTTTTCCCATCTTGTTGCCCTTGTTGTTGTCATTATTTTTATTGTTGCCATTGATGTTTTTGTTGGATAGGACAGAGAGAAATGGAGAGAGGAGGGGAAGACAGAGGGGGAAAGAGAAAGACGGACACCTGCAGACCTGCTTCACCACCTGTGAAGCGACTCCCCCACCCACAGATGGGAAGCCAGGGGCTCAAACCGGGATCCTTAAAGCGGTCCTTGTGCTTTGCACCATGTGCACTTAACCTGTTGCACTACCGCCCGACCCTCAATAGTAATTTTTAAATAAAAGATTATGAAAGAAAGAACTGACAGAATGTCACCAGATGATGGAAATAAAGAGTCCCAGAATGACAGAATAAAGAACCAGCTTCAAGTCCAAAGGCACTCTCAATAACTGGCAAGGATTTCCCGTTGAATAACTTTCTAAACCAGGACAGACTGTCGGTGAGAGTGGACCTTATGTATTACACCAGGCAAAAAAAAAAAAAATTCATCAAGTGAAGATGATGGGCACAGTGGTTCAATCCAAAGAATGCTTGAGAAAGAGACACCCCAATGGACTACACACCAAACTGTGACTGATCCTTAGAGTCACGTGAGCAGTGGAAGGTGAATGTGGAAAAGTCACACAGAGCCCTCGGGAAGATGTGGGGACCTGGCAGGGGGCTGTGTAGGGGAGGAAAGAGAACTCAACTCTCACCTCCACCAGTGAAAATATGAGAGATGATGCAGAAAACTCGAAACTCAGGAAGTAGTCACACAACATTATTCCAAGACACACACACACACACACACACACACACACACACACGGAAATGCAAATTTCAACAAAGGTCACAGAAGTGAGTCAGTGGACAGAGTCAAGGACTTGCATGTGTCGGGTTCTGGGCCCGTATCTGGGCACCACCCACGTATGTCAGGACAGCACTATGGTCTTCCATGTGTTTCCCCTTCACAGAATAATTCAGTAAAGTCTTCAAAGACTGTCAAGACAAATTCAGCAGTTAAAAGGCACAGAAGTAGCTTACTCTGAAAGAAGATAGAGAAAAAGCAGATTACTGTTATACATAATCACACAGGTATATGGGAGGCAAATAAAAAGGTTTTTAAAAAGGAGAAAGGGAAAAGAGAAAGGAGGAGAGGGGAGGGAAGAGGAGAGGAGAGGAGGGGAGGGGAGGGGAGGGGAGGGGAGGGGAAGGGAGGGGAAGGGAGGGGAAGGGAGGGGAGAGGAGATTATCAAAGACCATATGCGTATACTTTTCAGCTGGAATAATTACAAACAGGAATGTCAAGTCCAAACTGCATTTGCGAAGATTTTTCTAGGTAACTATGTCTTGTCTTGGAAGCTGGTAGGCAAAAGGGTGAGCAAAGGCTATTCCGGAAGTAAGCTTGCGGCTTACAGGAATCGGGAGAGAAGGCAAACCGAGATGGGCCGGACCATGCCTGGGGAGTCCATGTGCAGAAGCCAGCTGTCAGCAGTGTTTGTTGGAAGCAATGACAGAAGCCAGACCTTCCACCTTCTGCATCCCACAATGACCAAGTTATTTCTTCTTCTCCTCCTCCTCCTCCTCCTCCTTTTTCTGCCTCGCCCAGTTAGCAGCAGATGTTACTAAGCAATGCAGAAAAGGAAACTGAAAAATAAGGAGGGAGAAGCATCTACCCACACCTTCTCCTCCTCAGTAGTGTTCTTGCAACTGCTACCATTTCCTGCTGGGACTGGCTTTTGTGAAGACACCCACTGCCTGACTGTCATTTGAATCTTCAGATTCTTTCTTTTTCTTTCTTTCTTTCTTCCTTTTCCACCAAGATTATCACTGGGGTTGAATGCCCGCATGATGATTCTATCACCCTAGTGGTGTCTTTCTTTCTTCCTCTCTTTCTTTCTTTCTTTCTTTCTTCCTTCCTTCCTTCCTTCCTCCCTCCCTTTCTTGCTTTTTCTCTTCTTTCTTGCCTCCTTCATTCCTTTCTTTTTCTTACAGAGACAGAAAGAAATAGAGCAGGGGAGAGGGAAAGAAAAAGGCACTGATGCACTGCTCCTGAAGCTCCCCCTGGCAGGGAGGGACCTGGGGGATTGAAGCCAGGTCCTCGTGCACAGTGCTGTGTGCATTCTGCCCAGTATATGCCACCCCCACCCCTGACTCTCAGAAATTGTAACCAACGAGTTCTTTGTTTATTTACTGGATAGAGAGAGATCAGAGTAGGAGGAGGTAAAGAGAGACACCTGCAGCACTCTTCACCACTTATAAAGCTTCCCCCTGCAGGTGGGGACTGGCACTAGAACCCAGGTCCTTGCTCACTGTGACATGTGCGCTCAAACAGGTGCACGACCCCCTGGCCCTTTCGCCACCAGCAAGGTGTTGTAACTCAGACTGGAAGATAGTGCTGGCGGTAACCCCCTCGCATCTTTTACTTACCTCTTTGTTACTTTAGGAAAGGCCAAGGTTTGCTTGTTTCCTTTCCTGGTTTGTTTGCTTTTTCAGAACCGACAAGGTCATTTTGGGGACTCTGTGCCTGCTAGAGGAACCCAGCTTTCCCTATGGTTTTTCTTTTCTTCTTTTTTTCTTTAATAGAGGCAGACAGAAATTGAGGAGATGGAGATATATATATAGAGAGAGAGAGAAAGAGAGAGACCCGCAGCTCTGCTTCACCACTACTGAAGCTCTACCCCTGCAGGTGGGGACCAGGGGCTTGAGCTCAGGCCCTTCTTTCTGGTAATATGTGCACACTACCAAATCCAGTACCGCCTGGCCCTCAGGCCAGCTATGATTGGATTTTAACTTCCAGCAATGATAAGCTTCTGCAAGACTTTGTCTGAAAGCCATTATCAGAAGCTGCTTCCTGGTCTCTCAATTCTATTCCACTGGTCGGTGTGCCTCTTTCAGGCTCCAAGATCCTTGGTCCAAAGCACATATCCTCTCACCTCCTGTCGTGCATTTACTTAGGAAGCCATTAAACATGGACAGGCACAAAACTGTTTTTCATTTGTCACCAAATTCTAATCAAAATATCCACGGTACCGTTTTCATAGGATTCTACTATAAAACATTTGTTCATTAAACACAAATCCTTCAACTCAAAAATAAAGACACCATATATGGGTCTCTTAGAAAGGAAGTGAAGACCAGTCAACGCCCATGTTCAGCGGGGAAGCAATTACAGAAGCCAGACCTTCTACCTTCTGCATCCCACAACGACCCTGGGTCCATGCTCCCAGAGGGCTAGAGAATGGGAAAGCTACCATGGGAGGGGATGGGTTATGGGGATTGGGTGGTGGGAATTGTGTGGAGTTGTACCCCTCCTACCTTATGTTTTTGTTCACTAATCCTTTCTTAAATAAAAAATTTTAAAAAAAAAGAAAGGAAGTGAAGGCCAGACCATTAAAAATAAGGGGGAAATATAAATATAGACATAGATATAGATAGATAGTTATAGAATAAGCCCCTATCCATTCCTCTCTGCAAACACTAAGTTAGAAGAAGATGAAATCCAGAAATCAATTCCTTTTACTCTAGCAACAAATATATATATATATATGAATAAATCTAGCAAAAGAAGTGAAAGGCCTGTATACTGAAATTTATGAGTCACTACTCGGGGAAATAGAAAAAGACACAAAGAAGTGAAAAAATATTCCATCTTCATGGGTTGGAAGAATTAACATCATTAAAATGAATATACTCCCCAGAGCCATATACAAATTTAATGCTATCCCCATCAAGATCCCAACCATATTTTTTAAAAGATTTTATTTATTTATGAGAAAGATAGGAGGAAAAAGAAAGAACCAGACATCACTCTGGCACATGTGCTGCCAGGGATTGAACTCGGGACCTCATGCTTGAGAGTCCAAAGCTTTATCACTGTGCTACCTCCCAGAACACTCAGTCACTTTTTTTTTTTTTTTTTTTGGAGGATAGAACAAATGCTACAAATGTTTACTGGAACCAAAAAAGACCTAGAATGGTCAAAACAATCTTGAGAAGAAAGAACAGAACTGGAGGCATCACACTCCCAGATCTCAAATTGTATTATAGGGCCATTGTCATAAAAAAAAAAATAGTTGGTACTGGAAAATGAATAGACACACTGACCAGTGGAATAGAATTGAGAGCCCAGAAGTCAGCCCCCACACCTATGGACATCTAATCTTTGACAAAGATGCCCAGACTATTAAATGGGGAAAGCAGAGTCTCTTCAACAAATGGTGTTGGGAAAAGTGGGTTGAAATGTACAGAAGAATGAAACTGAACCACTATATTTCACCAAATATAAAAGTAAATTCCAAGTGGATCAAGGACTTGGATGTTAGACCAGAAACTATCAGATACTTAGAGGAAAATATTGACAGAAGTCTTTTCTGCATAAATTTTAAAGACATCTTCAATGAAATGAATCCAATTACAAAGAAGACTAAGGTAAGAATAAATCAGTGGGACTACATCAAATTAAGAAGCTTCTGCACAGCAAAAGAAACCACTATCCAAAGAGACCCCTCACAGAATGGGAGAAGATCTTTACATGCTATACATCAGACACAGAGCTCTGGTGGTGGGAACACTGTGGAAACAATACCCCTAGTATCTTCCAATCTTGTAAATCAATACTAAATCCCTAATAAAAATAAAAGGTTTTAAAAAATTATTGACTATCAGTCAATAATTACTGTAAGCAGTGGGATTCTCAGGAAGTCTCTACATTTCTCCTAAGACCATGGAAGTAGCAGAGTAGGACAAATAAAAGAGAGAGTGCTAGCACTGAATGCTTACTGCACGAGCCCTGGCTATTTCACTCTGAGATATTTAACCACTCTGAACCCCAGTCTCTTTATCTATAAAATAAAGAAGGTAAGGCCTTCTTTACACGTGTACTGCATGCTTTGGTCTCTAACATAAGAAAATTCTCAACAGGGGCCGGGCGGTGGCGCACCTGGTTGAGCACATGTTACAATGCACAAGGACCCAGGTTCGAGCCCCCGGTCCCCACCTGCAGGGGGAAAGTTTCACAAGTGGTGAAGCAGGACTGCAGGTGTCTCTCTCCCTCTCTATCTCCTCCTTCCTTCTCTGTTTCTGGCTGTCTCTATCCAATAAGTAAATAAAGATAATTTAAAAAGAAAAAAGAAAAAAAGGATTATTCTTAAAAGAAGAAGAAGAAGAAGGAGGAAGAGGAGGAGGAGGAGGAGGAGGAGGAGGAGGAGAAGGAGAAGGAGAAGGAGAAGGAGAAGGAGAAGGAGAAGAAGGAGAAGAAGAAAAGAAAATTCTCAACAAAAAGTTCTTTTTTCTTCTTCCTTCTTGGGGCCTGGGACAAAAAAAATGCAGGTAAATGTCTATTTTTTCCCTTTTATATACCCAGATTTCATACTCTTTTCTCTCCTTTAGATTGCAAGAAGAAAGTGAAGGGCCAGAACATCGTTCTATCAGTAAGGCAGTGATAGAAGCTAGAACTCCTCCTTCTGCACACCTACAAGGATTTTGGTCAATATCCCCAGAAGGGAAAAGAGATAGGAGAAGATGACCAGAGAGCTCTGGACTCCAGTTCCATGGGGACCCAAAACATGTATCACCAGGAATCTTGGTTTTTTTACACCATCACTGAAAAGGAAGCAAATTTGAAAAACACCAGAGGAAGTCAGGCACTGTTTCGCTTATCTGAGAGAGTAGAGGGTAAAAGAAGGACACTCAAAAGTCATTAATAATAGGTGTAGGGGTAACATAGAAAGGCAGTGAAGGCAGAACCATAGAAAAAAAGTGAAGAAACATAGAAAGACAGCTAAATATAGATATAAAATCAACCCCTTTCTGTGACATTGGGAGAACCATTGCAGTTTCCATTGGCGGGGTGTGGGGACGCAGAGCTCTGGTGTGTGGAATTCTACCAGAGACATGTAAGGGCCAGATGAAAAATTTCATAAATCAGCAGAAGATTATCATCAGAATCATTCATATTTTCTCCTAGAATATTGTCTACATTGTGATTTTGCATTTTTTAAAATCTTAGGAACTGGAAAAAAGTATTACAGCTCTTTGGGAAAAAATAACCACAATTTACAGAGAAACTGTTTACAGAAATCAAGCGTCTTGTTCAACTTAGTCCAGTTGAGGAGTGAATCCCAACTCGACCTGGGCGGGGCGTGCTGCTCCTCTTCCTGACTGCTGTTCTCTTGGGAATTAGCTAATTGTCATTTCCTTTATTTAAAGAGCTCTCAGCAAAAAGTCATGCTTTCTATTTTGGTGAGAGATGAAGGGGTGAGTGTAAAAGGAGCAAGTGTTTTAGAGAATAGGAACAGAAAACAGAAACCGTCTGACACCTTGTTGCCAACTCTAGACTGTAGCTTCCCTCATTCATACGGTCCTTTGGTGCTTCTCTGGATGCAGAGAAACGGCAGAAGGGGTTTTGCTAATATCCAGCGTTACTGTACAACCTACATATGAGAGGATTTCTCCCTACCTTGATGCCTAAGGATCAACCATTCTGCTCAAGAAACAAAGCATGCCGTGAGTCGGGCGGTAACACAGCCGGTTAAGCGCAGGTGGCACAAAGCACAAGGACCGGCATAAGGATCCTGGTTTGATCCCCCGGCTCCCCACCTGCAGGGAAATCGCTTCGCAGGTGGTGAAGCAGGTCTGCAGGTGTCTGTCTTTCTCTCCCCCTCTGTCTTCCCCTCCTCTCTCCATTTCTCTCTGTCCTATCCAACAACGACGACATCAATAACAACAATAATAACTACAACAATAAAAAACAACAAGGTCAACAACAGGGAAAATAAATAAATAATTATATATAGAGAAACAAACATGCCATGTTAGAAAGAAGACATCTACTGGGGGTGGAAGGGGGCTGTGGTGCATGTGGGGAGTGCTGGAATTGAAACCAGGATATCGTTCGTGTAAAGTATGTGCCCATCACTGAGCCACACCCCAGCCTTCATGGGGGATGTCTTCATCAACTGTGAGCCTAATTTTCAAGCTTATCCCTAGACACTGCTTCAAGACATCTTACAAATAGTCCTGATTCACTGTAAAATGTACTTATTTATGACCGTTGAGGCACTAAAGTTATCCAGGATCCATCGCTTGACCCTATGAGACTGCCTCAAGATTGTGTTAGCCCAGGAAATGAACCAGACATAGGAGAGGCCTTGGAGGTGAAGATTTTATTCACATCAGTTGTTTCCACACATTGCTTTAACTGGCAATGTAAACCCCTCCTTGAAGAGAGAGTGTTAGACCCTTTGGGGAAAGAGTGAGGAAGGGAATGAGCCCTGTCAGCTGCTTGACAGGAACCTGTCAGTTACAGCAGGAACAGGATGGGACATGAGAAGTCTGTTTACACAGTGAAGATCAACCTACCATATGACCCAGCGGTTCCTCTCCGAGCATCTATTCAAACCAGACAGAAATATCTGTTTGAAAAGATCTCTGAGAGGACATGGGGAAATAAAGGCACCCAGAAGTAGGACTAGGTGTAGGTATGACTTAGGAAGGACGTGAAGACAGGACCATAGGAAAAATGGGGGGGACATATAGATAGATACAGATATGAATATGGGTAGCGGCAGGTATAGGGAGGTGCAGATCTAAAGTCAGCCTGTCTCTGTGGCCTTGGGTGAACCACTGCCGTTTCCAGCAGAGGGAATGAGCACACACAACTCTGGTGGTGGGAACAGTGTGGAATTGTACCCCTGTGATCTGATAATTTTGTAGATCACTAATAAAGAAGATATAAAAAGAATAAAAGGGGTGTCAGGAGGTAGCACAGCAGGTTAAGTTCACTGGTGCGAAGCACAAGGACCTGTCTAAGGATCCTGGTTCGAGCCCCCGGCTCCCCACCTGTAGGGGGTCGCCTCACAAGTGGTGAAGCAGGTCTGCAGGTGTCTGTCTTTCTCTCCCCCATCTCCCCTCCTCTCTCCATTTCTCTCTGTCCTATCCAACAACAATGGCATCAATAACAGCAATAAAAATAACCACAACAACGGCAACAAAGGAAAAAAATTAATAGATAAATAAAAGAAATAAATCTTTGGAGCTGAACAGTGGCGCACCTGGTTGAGCACATGTGTTACAGTGCTCCAGGACCCAGGTCCAAGCCCCCAGCCCCCACCTGCAGGGGGAAAGCTTCACAAGATGTGAAGCAGTGTTGCAGGTGTCTCTCTCTGTCTCTCTCCCTCTCTATCTGCCCCTCCTCTCTCAATTTCTGGCTGTCTCTGATTAATAAACATAACACAAAATTTAAAAGAAGCAGATCATTTGGGGGCGGGGTGCTGGCACACCTGGCTGAGCACACATGTTACAGTGCTCAAGGACCCAGGTCAAGTCGCCGGCCTCCACCTGCAGGGGGGAAGACCTTGCAAATGGTGAATCGGGGCTGCAGGCGTCTCCTTCCCTCTCTACCACCCCCTTCCCTCTTGAATTATGGCTGTCTCCAATAAATAAAGATAATAAAAAAATTTTAACAATAAAGATGGAGAAATCTTTTGTAAAAAAGCTTTCTCTTAACCTCTTAAGTTCAAGTTCTCTCAGGCACATCTACCAAAAAAAGTTGTGATTATAAAAGAAATCACATCAGTTTTCCTACTATAACTCAGGCTTATCAGAGGCAGTGTGAAGAGGGGGGAATATCCTCCATTTTATAGAGAAATACACTGTCAGCTATTGGGTGCAGGCAGAAAAAAACAACTAAATAAGGCAGCTAGGGAAATACACTTTCCGAGGCCTTGAACTCATGAGGGTTTTGTTGTTATCTACTTATTTCTCAATCAGAGGAGAATGAACTTCACTAAAGCAGCGTTTGCAGAAGTCATCTGATCTGCACCCTCTACTCTCCAAGTTACTGACTGACTTGCCAGGAACAACCACATGGCTACAAAGCATTTTTAGATGGTGCCAAGGCAATTCTTTTTAATCAAGGCAACTAAGAAAAAAAGAAAGAATGAAAGTAGATAATAATACAGAACTCAAGAGATGTAAGAAGAACATGTAATTGACTGATGTCTATTGAGCGCTTCTGTTAAAAAGCAAGCATGAGTGGACTAGAGTTCACATGTCTCTACCCAACGCTAGGCCCTGAGTTCAAGCCCCCAGCTCCCACTCATGGGGGGGAAGGGTGGCAAAAAGGGGAGAGAGTAGTTTCGTAAGTGGGGGAGCACTGCTGAAAGTGTGTCCTCTCTCCCTCTCTCTCTCTCTGTCCCTATGTTTCTCTGTCTCTCACCTGCTATGAAAAAGCGAGAGGGGCCAGGTGGTGTCACACCTGGTTGAGAATACATATTACAATGCCAGGGACGTAGATTCAAGCCCTTGGTATCCACCTGTGGGGGCAAGGGTAGGCTGGGGGGGCACGTTAAGAACATGAAGCAGTGCGGTGTCTCTCTCTCTATTTCCCCCCTTCCCTCTCTTTTTTTTTTCTGTTTTTATCCAATAAATAAATAAATTTTTAAAATACAAAAAGGAAAATAGAGGAAGGGAGGGAGAGAGAAAGAGAGAAAGAAAGAATGGCCACAGGAATAATGCAGCCATGCAGGCATGATGACCCTGGTGACATAGTGTGGAGAAGCATTTGGCTTTGTCTTACAACACCAACAACTCAGATGACAGGAGAAATTCCACTGAGTGGGGATGTGTAATATTGGTGCCCTGGTCTAGAGTCTGGACGATTCAGAAAAATGTGTAGTTTAGTTCAAAGCATTTTGACTAGAGCGTCCCAGACTATGACAGAGTGTAAACAATCTACTAGCCCAGTCCTGTGTGGTTAAACGGTAATGATAGATGGTGAATCAAACTGTCTCCCAGCTCTGGCCGTGTCTCCAGGGGTTCCCAGCCCCTCTACTTCAAGCCAAAGGAGAAACCGCTAGGTATGTCCACCAGTTAGAGATTCTCGAAAATATGTCCTCTGCTGTTCCTGTTATGACTGTGGTGATTAAGAGCCACATTTAAAAGTAGATTAGAAAATGTTTACTCGTTAGACCTAGACACCTTCCTCTCCTATCCTCTATTTTCGTCAATCACTTTAAGTCTACACTCATCAGATAAAGTAAGGACTACATATGCTGGACAAGGGCAAGAGACTGGCTCACTGTAATGATGTCCATTTTTGGACTACCAGCCCACCCCATCATCTGGGGCCCTAGTCAGGGGATCCTGGGACTCCCACACAGATATGAGGGGCCTAGGCCTCTCACAGACCCCTCTCTCCATCCTCACTGTCACCTCCCTCAGGAATGTCAGCACAAGCCCTCCTGTGGCCTCCCCAGGACCTGCCCTCACTGCAGAGCAGCCATGGTGGGGACTCCCCACTCTCTGAAGGGAGGCTGGTCAGCCTGCTCTGCCCCTCAGGGAAGACGGGTCCTGACGTGAGAGCAGCCTGGAAGGTTCCAGCTGTGACCATGGACTGTGCGCTCAGACTGACAGGGAGTCCGAGGTCACGCAGGCTCCTGAATATGAATAGATCTGGACCCAAGGTCAGATCGATGGGTTTAATAGCTAATGGTATTTCCTCATATTTACAAGCTATTCTCTGCCTTATCAAGATTTCTAGTCCTATTCTCAACTCTGACACCATCTTTCCAGACAATATTATTAGTTCACCTGGTGTCTCACTGTTGTCTTTATTTGCATTTCTCTGACAAACAATGACTTGCAGCATTTTTTTCATGTGTTTTTTGGTCCTTTATATGTCTTCTGTGAAGAATGTTCTGTTCATATCATCTCCCCATTTTTGGATAGCATCATTTATTTTCTTGTTGCTGAGTTTAGTGAACTCTATTTTGGTTATCAGCATCTTTTCTAATGTCTGGCATGTAAAGATCTCCCCTTCTGGGAGAGGTCTCTTCATTTGGATGGTAGTTTCTTTTGCTGTGCAGAAGGTCTTTAATTTGATGTAGTTTCATTGGTTTATTTTTAATTTAGTCTTCTTTGTCATTGGATTTGTTTCATTGAAGATGCCTTTAAATTTTATACAGAAAAGAGTTCTTCCAACATTTTCCTCTAAGTGTTTGATAGTTTCTTGATCCACTTGGAATTTACTTGTGTGTCTGTTGAAATGTAGTGGTTCAGCTTCATTCTTCTTCCTCATGTTTCAACCCATTTTTTCCAACACCATTTGTTGAAGACACTTCCCCTTTCCTTATTGAATAGTCTGGGCACCTTTGTCAAAGATTAGATGTCCATAGGTATGAGGGCTCACTTCTGGGCTCTCCATTCTATTCCACTGCTCAGTGTGTCTATTCATGTTCCAGTGCCAAGCAGTTTTGATGACAATGGCCCTATAATATGATTTGAGATCTGGGAGTGCGATACCTCCAGTTCTATTCTTTCTTAAGATTGTTTGACAATTCTAGGTCTCTTCTGGTTCCAGATAAACATTTATAGCTTTTCTTCTACTCTCTTAAAAAATTTGGTTGGTGTCTTGATGGGGATTGCATTAAATTTGTATATGGCTTTGGGCAGTATATTTATTTTAATGATATTAATTCTTCCAGCCCATGAATATGGAATATCTTTCCACTTCATTGTGTTTTTTTCTATTTCCTTGAATAGTAACTCATAATTTTAGTATACAAGTCTTTGACTTTCTCTGTTAAATTTATTCCTAGATATTTTATTGGTTTGTTGCTATAATAAAAGGAATTGATTTCTGGATTTCTTCTTCTGCTACCTTGTTGTTTGCATAGAGGAATGCCACTGACTTTTGTACAGTAATTATGTCTGCTAAACAAGTTCTTAAGTTTCTTTCTGGAGACAATGAGGCACCACCATTTAAAGCACATTTATCTGTGGTATAAGGAAATGGCAACACTTCTTTTTCCAAGCACATTAAGTGAAAGATCAAGTCACTGAATTTGTAACCAAGTGAAACAAATCTAGATTCTCATCTTACTGGGGAGGAGATGAGTTCATGCTCAGGTGTCTCATTAAATATAAAGTGTTATTTTTTTCATAACCACAACTATGCATAAAGATTAGAGATCCTACTTCATACTCTGGAAGGTGTTGGAAAGCAGTCTTCCCCTGATCATGACTCTCACCTCTACCCCTGGCAGTCGCAACACAAGCAAATGACGGAGACTCCAGCACTATGATGCCCTTAGTCAGGACTAACTTCTGGGTATAACACAAAAGATAAAGGACAGTTAGAAGCCATTAGCAAGCAGAGTACTAGGACAGAATCTACAGAAAGTCTTATATATTTTAGGTACATAAAATGTTTCTGTAATGCTTCTTCCTGACCTTCTGACTTTTTTTTTTTTTTTTTAACCAGTGCTCTGCTCAGCTCTGACTTATGATGGTATGGGGAATTGAACCTGGGGCTTCAGAGCCGCAGGCATGAAAGCCTCTTTACATAACCATTATATGATCTAGCCAGCCCCCAACTCCTCCCCACTCCTGAATCTTCTTGGTCTTTCCTCTAACTTCCTTTCCTACAATGTCTCATGGAATCTTGGAACTTTTAACACTTTATTTTTTTGTTTGTTTATTTATTTATTTCGTTTAGATAGACAGAGAGAAATTAAGAGGGAAGGGGGGAGAGAGAGAGAGAGAGAGAGAGACTTGCACACTGCTTCACTACTCCTGTGAAGCCTGCCTCCTGCAGATGGGAACGGGGACTTGAACCTGGGTCTTTGTATGTTATAACATGTGCGTTCTAGCAGGTGTGCCACCACCTGGCCCCCAGCATTTTTTTTTCCTTTCTTTGTTTTAACACTCTTCTAACAAGATCTATTTTCCTTAAAGATTATTACAAAAGCAATTTTGCAAGAAAAAAATGACCTGACGACACTCACCAAGCAGGCAAATTTCTGCTGGAATTCTAATCTGTGTGAGGTCAGGAAGCTAAGCAGAAGCTTGAGGTAAAAGTTCAGCCACAGAGAATTAAGGCAGAAAAGAAAGGTTAGTGGACAGACAAGTGGAGCTTCCCCCAGGCAACTGGCCACTAACACTTAACAATTCAGCTAATTCTCTGACCATCAGCCAGTGAGGATGTACACACTACTCCAGTCAAATCGCTCCAGGAAACAGCTGTCAGGGAATCTGCTAGATCTGAGCCAACATGTGCCCGTCATTGCCAGAAAGGAATTGCAGAAAGCAAGGACTGAGAGATTGTGAATACAGGGAATATGTGTGGATCTAACTCATTACTGGTTGAAATTCTAGGATAAGTCAGAAAAAAAACTCAATATAAGTCAAGAATATCTATGGAGGAGTCCTTCTCCTCTAAGTCATTTTTCTTCCTTTGAGACAGAAGAAAAAGAAGATGGGGAAAGAGAGAGAAAGATAGGATCTATGGATTTGTGAGCTGAGTTGTGTTATTTTCTATATGAATTAGAAAGCCTAGACTTCTGGTAAGAATAAGGAAATGAGGGGCCAGGAGGTGGCGCACCTGGTTGAGCGCACATGTTACAGTGCGCAAGGACCCAGGTCCCCACCTGCAGGGGGAAAGCTTCACGAGTGGTGAAACGGAGCTGCAGGTGTCTCTCTGTCTCTCACCCTCTCTATCCCTCCCTTCCCTCTCAATTTCTGACTGTCTCTATCCAATAAACAAATAAAAATTTTTTAAAAGAAAAATAGAAAAAGGAAAAATAAGGATAAGAGTTAATGGGTTTTTTTATATTTTTATCTTTGGTTTGTTTTAGAGAGAAGAGTCCTGCTCAACTCTGGCTTGTGCTGGTGCTGGGGATTGAACTCTGCGGCCTTGGAGTCTTAGGAATGAAAGTCTTTTACATAACCACTATGCTATTTCCTCAACCCCTGAAAATTTTGAATGGTCAACATTAGGGGAAACTCTTCATAAAAAAGGGCACTAGATGCTACTTAGGTCCAGTGAATGGAAAATAGCGAACTGTGGGGTTAGTCTCACTATGGGTTTTTTTCTCCATCTTAACCAGAAATACTACCTGTAAAAGTAAGTCAGATCACTAAAACGTTAAGGACTTTTAAAAAAGAGAAAACAACACCAGGAAATGGCTTCCTGCATCTAAGAGACTAAAAGTAGACAACAGATCAGCTTCTAAAAAGTAAACTCATTGATGAGAAAACAGCACTTGATTTAGAGATGCCCAGCTCTGGGGCTGAGGTCAACTGCCCCCACTGCACTGTCCTACTCAGCAGCATGGCAGTCCCAACTGGGGCGTCTACCATCATCGCTTCCAATGTACATCTGGGACAACTCTCCCCGGCTTCCCCCCTTAACGTGGAGGCTCTACAGTGGGTAGCAGAGAGTGACTTCAATTCCTAGAATAACCAATGTGTTGGCTGGCTACTAAAGAATCAAATTGGCCTAGCTGTCACTGATCCATACACTGTCCATGCACAACCTTTGCAAGGAAGCCATCTTCTCAAACACAGAAGTAGCTAAGTGTTACAGGGAGCCTTAGGGTTCCTTGATACGGTTCCAGAACAACCCTTGTGATTTTTTTTTTCTACTAAGGCTACAGAGATTTTCTTGCAGCTACACATTCTAAATGTCACGTTGCTCTGAAGGCAGGCCTTATGTTTTACAGGCTGAAACTGCAGACCGTGAAAGCTTAGCAGGACCCAATGCAGCACGCGTGAAGAAACAGGTGGACAAACCAACCAACGCCAATATAAACACGAGACTTTCATGGTATTACTTAAAAACAGTCAGCGGCTCACTCCCACAGAGCGATGCTCCAACTCCTTAGAATTACATTGAAAAAATAAATTAAATATCTACTTACATTCAGACACTATGAATCACACAGGGTTCTTTGCTCATTTACCTTCCAAATACATTCTTAACATGTTTGAACATGGGTTCTGTTTGTTTTGGTTTGGTTAGGTTTTTTTTTTTTGGCTTGTTTGATTTGTTCCTAGCTTTAAGTTTTTCTTTTTGATAGTTAATTATCTATTTTGCATTAGTAATGTAACTCTATCAATGAACTTCACCAAACTCAACCACCACAAAAATCAAAGAGTTGACTGCTATAAAAGACTAGCACACATTTTTCTGGTAGTTTCAATGTTTTTGCAAAGTGCAGCACAGCTTTGTGAATAAACTATTAGATTTCCCTTTGGAGGAAGGACTTTGCTGGGGTGAGGCTGAAAGTCAGAAGCACAGAGATCACTGGCATGGAGACGTGTCACTCAACGAGATGAAGTCAGTGAAGTGAACCAGTAGGGCTGGGTGCAAGTGTCAGAACTGGCCAGGAGACATTTCAAGACTCTTAGGCACTTTCTCAGGAGGCCAAACCCACTGGATGGCTTGTCTGTAATCTTCTTAAGCAACTGTTTATTGCATGGAACATAAAATTACTGCAGTAGGAAAATCACTCAGTATGTTTACCTCTCTGCTAATGAAATAGAAAACTTTTTTTTTCCTTTTAAGATAAGGCGATCTTAAGTGTTGTTCCCAGGCTGAGTGAACACTGGGCCAGCTACTCCCACAACATACTTCACAGAGCAGAGTACTCCCATCTGATCTCGGGCGGGTTTTGCCCAGCCTTGCTATTTCCAAATTATGTCATCCTTTTGCTACTAGGGAATGGCGTGTTCTTTAACATCAGCTCTTCAGAGTTCATCTCCATGTTAAAATACCAAGTGAGAAATAAATATAAAGTGCAAAACTCCCTCCCCATGCCATCCCAAACTTCAGCATTGAAAAAACTGATAGGCCAGCTAAGAGAGAGGGGGAGAGAAAGAATGAGAGAGAGAGAGAGAGAGAGAGAGATGGAATGTATACTTTTACTGAGTCTATACCATGTGCCAGGCAAAGCATCTAGGTTAAAACTTCCCTCAGAGTAGAGATAGTGTCTTAGTCATTTCCACCAACCTCTCCAGACCCAATAGATTCCCTGGTGCCTAGGCAGATTCCCGGCCAGAGGGCAGAACACACTTTGTAAGTTAGGATCTACGTGCAAGTCCAAGCACCACGTGGGATTACCATGCAGGGCACTAAGCGAGTTCTGTGATGAGAAAGCAGTACTCTGGCATCTCTTTCTTTAAAAATAACAATAAAGGGGGCTGGGCAGTAGTGCACCAGGTTAAGCACACAGCACGAAGCTCAAGGACAGGGATCCCGGTTCGAACCCCTGGCTCCTCACCTGCGGGGGAGTCGATTCACAAGCGGTGAAGCAGGTCTGCAGGTGTCTGTCTTTCTCTTCCCCTCTCTGTCCTCCCCTCCTCTCTTGGTTTCTCTGTCCTATCCAACAACAACAACAATGGCAAACAAATGGCCTCCAGGAGCAGTGGATTCATAGTGCAGGCACTGAGCCCTAGCGATAACCCTGGGGGCAAAATAAAATAAAATAAAATAAATAAAATAAATAAGACTGGGGAACTAGCATAATGGTGATGCTTTCATGCCTGAGGCTCAGAAGTCCCAGATTTCATCCCAAGCACCAGTAGAAACCAGAAGTGAGCAGCGTTCTGATAAAATGGTAATTATTTAATAAATAAGGAATAAAGCGGAGGCTGGGAGGCCACTCAGTGGCAACACCGTGCATTTCTAGGCCACAGGTTTGTCTGCCGGCACCACGCACAGAAGCAAACTAACTAGATGTGTATGTGCTGAGCTCCATGTATTTCAGGCGTTATCTTGCTAGATTCCCATCGCCGCTCTTTGATTTCAGAAGCATGTTCCTCAAGAGGATTAGGAAGTTCACCCAAAGATCTATTGAAATGCCTGGATTCTAAATAGAGGATGTGAGGTTTAAAAAGAAAGAAGAACAGAAAGCTAGCGGGTTCCAGAGGCTACCATGATGCCGACCAGTCTTCCCCTGGACAGACAACCCCACTGGTATGTCCTGGAGCCCTGATTCCCCAGAGCCCTGCCCCACTAGGGAAAGAGAGAGGCAGACTGGGAGTATGGATCCACCTGTCAACACCCATGTTGAACGGGGAAGCAGTTACAGAAGCCAGACCTTCCACCTTCTGCATCCCACAATGACCCTGGGTCCATACTCCCAGAGGGGTAGAGAATAGGAAAGCTGTCAGGGAAGGGGATGGGATATGGATGGGAATTATGCAAAGCTGTACCCCTCTTATCCTATGGTTTTGTCAATGTTTCCTTTTTATAAATAATTTTTTTTAATATTTATTTTATTTATTTATTCCCTTTTGTTGCCCTTGTTGTTTTTTATTGTTGCAGTTATTATTGTTGTTGTTGTTGTTGTATAGGACAGAGAGAAATGGAGAGAGGAGGGGAAGACAGAGAGAGGGAGAGAAAGACAGACACCTGCAGACCTGCTTCACCGCCTGTGAAGCGACTCCCCTGCAGGTGGGGAGCCGGGGGCTCGAACCGGGATCCTTACGCCGGTCCTTGTGCTTTGCGCCACCTGCGCTTAACCTGCTGCGCTACCGCCCGACTCCCATAAATAAAAAATTTTTTAACTTTAAAAATTCAGTTTTTTTTCCTTGTCATCATTGTCACCACAGATTCACCACTCTGAGTTGACTTTTTCAGATAGAGAGAGAGAAAGAGAGAGAGAAAAAAAACAGAGAGAGAGGTAGGAGAAGGAAAACACATAACAGTGAAGCTTCTGCCAGGGTAGCGGGAGCACAGGGACGGCAAAGCAAGCACACTGTCCAGGCAAGTTATTCCCCAGCCCCCAAATTTAGCTGTGATTCAATATTGCTTCAATAAAAATGTCTAATTTGTTATGTTTATCTTCCCTTTTGTTGCCCTTGTTGTCTTTTTGTTGTTGTTGTAGTTATTATTGTTGTTGTTATTGATGTCGTCATTGTTGGATAGGACAGAGAGAAATGGAGAGAGGAGGGGAAGACAGAGAGGGGGAGAGAAAGACAGACACCTGCAGACCTGCTTCACCGCCTGTGAAGCGACTCCCCTGCAGGTGGGGAGCCGGGGGCTCAAACCAGGATCCTTGAACCGGTCCTTGTGCTTCGTGCCACATACGTTTAACCCACTGAGCTACCACCCGACACCCTCAATAAAAAATTTTAAATGCAACTTTTAACATAGAAACAAAATGTGGACCAGGTGGTGGTATACCTGGTTAAGTGCACAAGGACCCGGGTTCAAGCCCCTGGTCCCACCTGCAGAGGGAAAGCTTCACAGTGGTGAAGCAGGGCTACAGGTGTCTCTCTATCTCTGTCCCTTCCTATCTCCCCTCCCCTCTCAATCTCTTTCTGTCTCTACCCAAAAATAAATCAACCAATAAAGACTAAAGAGGAGAGAGAGAGAGAGAGAGAGAGAGAGAGAGAGAGATTGATGGTATACAAGAATCACAAGGCTAATGAAGATAAACAGCACCTAGCAGGTGCACAGAACCCCTTATATGCGTTAAAAAAAATAAAACTGAATGTTACTTTTCTTTACGACTCTCTATTTCCTGACAAAGAACTCCCTGGCTGTTAAGATATAGGTACTTATTAAGGCACTTGAACCCAGTAACAAAGAGAGCTGTCAAGCATTTCTTTTTTTTTTAATTGTATTATCTTTATTTATTTATTGGTTAGACAGCCAGCAGTCAAGAAGGAAATAGGTGACACAGAGAGAGAGAGACAGAGAGACACCCGCAGCCCTGCACCACCGCTTGCAAAGCTTTCCCCCTGTAGATGGTGGGGACAAGGGGCTCGAACCTGGGTCCTTGAGCACTGTAACATGTGAGCTCAACCAGGTGCGCCACCACCCAGTCCCTTAAGTATTTCTTTTGACCCAGAAGTGCTGTAGGGAAAGAAAAAAAAGATATAGATATTTAAGGCAGCATGAACCAAAATATTTGAGGAAATTTGAAACCAGAATAACAAGTAACGAGTAATGTCAGGAGTTTATAGAAAGCCCAGAGCCTCAGGCTTCTATGGTGAATGCTGTAGATATCCTTTCCTTTCCTTTCTTTTTTTGTTTTTTAGGGTTATTGCTGGGGCTCAGTGCCTGCACTATGAATCCACTGGTCCTGGAGGCTACTTTCCCCATTTTTGTTGCCTTTGTTGTTACCCTCACTGTCGCTATTATTACTGTTGTTGTTGCTGTTATTGTTGTTGGATAGAACAGAGAGAAATTGAGAGAGGAGGGGAGACAGGTAAGGGGAGAGAAAGACAGACACCTGCAGACCTGCTTCACCGCCTGTGAAGCGACTCCCCTGCAGGTGGGGAGCCGGGGGCTGGAGCTGGGATCCTTACACAGGTCCCTGCGCTTTATGCCATGTGCGCTTAGCCCGGGCGCTACCGCCCGACCCCCATCTGTAGATTTCTATGAGTGAACAACACAGCAGATGAAGGGATGGGTACGTGTACCAGGGAGAAGTGCAGGGAGAGGGGAGACTCGGGAATTCCCAACTCCTGGAAAAGGAAGCCCTGTAGCTGCTGTCTCATGGAGTGTATGGTATCACTGCTGGCAAACATCAGGACGTCTAAATATGGCAGAGAGAGCTTGAAAAAACACCCTGACAGTTGTGGCGAAATGTAAGCATGAGACAGGACACTTCTAAGTGGAGAGAAAAGAAATAGCTATGCAGAACCTTATCTGGTCTATTTTAGTTAGCTGGCTTACTGGCAGTTCCAAAGATAGCACCGTGTTTATGCATGAGCTTCAAACGGAGGTGCAGTTAATGAAGGAAGAAGCATGGAAAAGCCCTGACGCTTGGCTTTCTCCTCCATAGAAAGACTCGACTGGGACAGGTGTATAGTTCAGTCTGGTAGAACACCAGCTGGCATGGCTGAAGCCCTCGAGGCTGCGAGTTCAGTCCCGAGCACCACCTGATGTCAGAGTTGAGCAGGATTCTGGTCTTCATGCTCCCTCCCCTCTTGTAAATAAATAAACCTTAAAAAAAAAAAAAATCAGGGCCAGGCAGGGCTGCATTTGATAGAGTGCACATATTACAGTATGTAAGGATGGTGGTTCAACTCCCCTGTCCCACCTGCAAAGGGGAAACTTGATGAGCAGTGAACCAGTACAAGTGTCTCTGTCTCTCCCCTTTCACATCCTCCGTTTCTATTCTAAAGAAAATAAAATATTCTAAGTTAAAAATGAAAAGCATATCTACCTAGCAACTAACTTTCCAGAACTCTTCCTCTGGGTTGATTTGAGTTCTGGGGGTATATTCTAAAGGTAAATTTTGCACATACAAGAAATATCTTTTAAAGATTTATTTCTCTTTATGAGAATGAATGGTCAGAGCACGGCTCAGCTCCGGAACAGAGCTGTGGTTAGGGACTAAACCTGAGCACTCGGGTGGGCAACTCCTCTGCTGTTAAAGTTCTGAGAGATCTTCCCACCTCCTGAAATTATGCCAAGAATCGATTACCAAAATTAGTTCAGTCTCTTAAAGTTACACTCTTTAAAAGTTACTTTTAAAAAGGGGAGAGAGACTGATCAACACAAAGAGAGAATGAGAGAGGACCAGAGCATCACTCCGATACATGCGATGCCAGAAATTGAACTTGGGGCCTTCCACTTCCAACACAATGCTCTAGCCACTGCGCTATCTCCCTGGCCACTTCCACTAGGCTTTCAAGTGTAGCTAGCCGATACTGTTTTCTGTTTATAAATCTAAGAAGTATTATTAGATTGACTGACTTGGAGAGAGAGAGAGAGAGAGAGAGAGAGAGAGAGAACCAGAGCATCATTTCTGTAGATTCAGTACTGGAAATAAAATGCATGCAAGTCCTAGGCTGTACCACTGAGCTGTCTCCCCAGCTGTAAATCTAGCCAGTTTCAGCAAGAACTTTTAAGAGAACCTTGAATTGTAGGGAAACTTTTATATGCTCGTAGATAAGTGAGTAGCTTCAAAGATGTTAAACTTGATTACTTATTTTAAGAGGACTGGGTGGGGGTAGATGGTATAAAGCTTATGCAGAGAATCTCACGCCTGAGGCTAGGAAGTCCTGAGTTCAGTTCCCCGCATCACAACAGAGCTCTGGTAAAAAAATAAATCTAAACATTTTTAAACAGTGTTGGGAGGTGGCACACCCACTTAAACACATATCATATGAAGTGCAAGGACTTGGGTCCGAGCCCCCCCACTTCCCACCTGCTGTGGGGATGCTTCACCAGCAAGGAAGCATTTCTGTAGTTGTCTCTCTGTCTGTCTCTATCCCTCTCTATCTCCCCCTTTCTTCTCAATTTCTTTCTGTCCTGTTCAATAAAATTAATAACCACTAGGACCTATGAACTTATAGTGCCTGCACTGAGCCTCAGCAACAACCCTGTAGGCAATAAAATAAACACATAAATAAATTTAACAGCAACAATAAAATAAACACATAAAGAAATTTAACAGCAACAATAACTCTGTCCTTGTTAAATATTCAATAATCGGAACTAACAAAATCCAGAAAATATGTACATGCTATGCATCAGACAAAAGCTAGTAAACCAAACATATACAGAGCATACACAAAATTCAACAGAAAAAAAACACAAACAGCTCCATTAAAAAGTAAGGGAAAGATCTGAACAGACTCTTTACCAAAGAGGAGATTCAGACCAGCAATAAGAATATGAAAAAGAAAGTTCAAAATCACTGATCATCAGAAAAAATGCAAACTAAGAAAGCAATGAGAATGTCACACACACATTAAAAAAAAACAAAACAAAACAGCTCAGAAGCAAGTTCTGGAAAAGCTTTGGGGGGGAGGACACTGACGCCACTGGTGGGGACGCGGATTGACCAGCTTCTATGTAGCTCAGCCGAGAGCAGCACTGCCCAGACCCAAGGTCCAGCTCCTACAATTAATAGTCTGGAAACTACTCAAAATATTAAAAAAAAACAACCAACCAGGGCTGGGGAGGCAGAATAATGCCTATACTAAAACACTTTCATGCCTGACAAATCAAAGGTCTCAGGTTCAATCCCCAGCACCACTATAAGCCACGACCAAGCACATGACTAGCAATTCCTCTCCTAAGCATCTACTGAAATAACACAACAATGTTTATCAAAGAGATGTCTGTATACCTATGTGCGAGGCAGCACTATTTGTAACAGTCAACACTTGGAAACAACCCAAGAGTTCAGTACCAAGTAAGTGCTTGAGGAAGTTGTAGTATATATACATGATGAAATACTACGCAGCTGTCAGAAACAACAAAATCTTGTCTTTTCCTCCCAAATAACAGGCAATGTGAATGCAACTGGAGAGAATAATATTAAGGTAAACAAGCCAGAAGAAGAAGGACAAGTACTGGGGGCTGGGTGGTGGAG
Source organism: Erinaceus europaeus (assembly GCF_950295315.1). Taxonomy (NCBI): domain Eukaryota; kingdom Metazoa; phylum Chordata; class Mammalia; order Eulipotyphla; family Erinaceidae; genus Erinaceus; species Erinaceus europaeus. The sequence goes on from NC_080175.1 coordinate 98,601,547, forward strand.
CACCTAGTTAAACACACACACACTACAGTGCACAAGTGCCCGGGTTTGAGCCCCAGTCCCCACCTGCAGGGGAAAAACTTCACAAGTGGTGAGGCAGGGCTGCAGGTGTCTCTCTGTTTCTCTCTCCTTCTCTAACCACATTCCCTCTCAATTTCTCTCTGTCCCACCAAAATTAAAGAAACAAAAAGAGAGAGCGGGAGAGAGAGGACAAGTGTTGATACTCCCACTCAGAGGTCATCCCAAGAAACAGCATTGAGGCCTGGCAGTGCTGCGCCCGGCTAAGCACACATTTTAACAGGCTCCAGGGGCCCAGGTTCAAATCCTCATCTCCACTTGCAGGGGAAAGGCTTCATAAATGCCAGAGGAGTGCTGCAGATGGCTAGCTCCCTTTTCCTTCTCAATTTCTCTCTGTCTCTGTCCAATAAAATAAACATAGATATATTTTTAAAAGGAATAAAGCAAAGATGAAGCTTGGAACGTGCAATCTTTGCATAACCGATGCTATCTCCCTTGACCAACAAGTGATTATGCAAAGAAACTCTCATGCCCAAGCCCCAAGGTCTCAGGTTTAATCCCTCAAACCACCATTAAGACATTTCTTTTCTCTGGAAAAGAAATTGACAACAATAACCCTGGTGACGAGAGAGAGAGAGAGAGAGAGAGAGAGAGAGAGAGAGAGAGAAAGGGAGAGGGAGGAAGAGTCTCTTCAATAAGTGATGCTGGGTAAATTGGGTCGGAAATTACAGAAGAGTGAAACTGAACCACTGTGTTTCATCACACAAAGAAGGAAACTCTAAGTAGATCAAGGACTTGGATGTTAGACCAGAAACTATCAAATACTTAGAGGAAAATATTGGTGGGACTTTTTTCCATCTAAATTTTATAGGTATCTTCAATGACTCAAGTCCAGTTGCAAGGGAAACAAAAATAAACCAATGGGACTACATCGAATTGAAAAGCTTCTGCACATCAAAAGAACCCACTACCCAAACAGACTCCTTTACAGAATGGGAGACGACCTTTACATGCCATACGTCAGAAAGAGGCTAATAACCAAAATATACAAAAAGTTGACCAAACTCAGCAACAGCAACTTAAAATAACCCCATCATCCAAAAGTGGGGAAAGGATATGAATGGAATGCTCACTAATGAAGAAATCCGAAAGGCCAAGATAAACATGAAAAAATGGTACAAGTTATTGATTGAAAAATGCAAACAAAGACAACAGTGACATAGGACTTCGATCCTGTGAGAATGTCACACATCAGAAAGGATAGTAACAACAAAGACCGGAGAAGTTGCAGTGGTAAAGGAACCTTCCTGCACTGCTGATGGGAATGTCAATTGATCCAAACCCTGTGGAGTCAATAATTTTTGTATGTTTGTTTTGTCTTGGTTTTTTTTTCCCCTTTCTTTATTGGGAGGATTGATGGTTTACAGCTGACAGTAAAATACAGCGGTTTGTACATGTGTAACATTTTTCTGTCTTTTTGTTGTTGTCTGTTTGTTTATTTGTTGTTTTTCCAACAGAGTTACCTTTGAAGCTCAGTTCTGGCAATGACTCCATTGTTTCTGGCAGCCATTTGTTATAGAGGGTGAGAAACAGAGAAGAAAAGAACAAGAGACACTTGCTGCACTGCTGCTCTTCTTATGAAACTTCCCTCTGAAGGCAAGGACCAGGGATTTGAGCCTGGGTAGCATGTATGCTCTGCCTGGGGAGCCACCACCCAGCCCCTAATCCCCCTTTAAAACTGACACTGTGGCTTCCACTCTGTTAAATATGTCTGTAGTTCATTTGAAGCTTCCACAGGTGAAAGTTACCCGAGTCACTAAAATTCCTGCTCCCCAGGGAAGAATTACAAACCCAGTTGTCTGAAACTGCTTGTGATTACAAGATTATAGTAACCTCAGCTAATCAACAGACTTGGAGCCACAGACAGAGCAGAGCAATTCTTCTCCCCGCATCAGCAGTGTACCGAGTCCCTTGTAATACAGGCGTTTCAGAAATGAGAAGACTTGTTCCAAAGAGTTGTCATGAAGGAGTAACAAACTTACCACAAGGTCCTGGGGTTTAAGATTTTAGGGCAACAATTTTTCATAAGCATAGGAAATGTTTTAGCAGAGAGAATCTAACCCCTTGTCAGTGTTTGAAGATTTCTATTACCCTCTCCTGTGGGAAAATCCAGGGGCTTCTACACAGCCCAGAGCATTTCACTCATGCTGAAGTCTCAGCAGTCCTGGCTGATAGGACCATTGGCTACGTCGGCCTGGGCCCTTGAGGGTGAGCAGTTCTGTGACAAGTCTGGTCCTACATCTAATGTCCAGGTTTCAGAATTGGCTGGTTGGTTGGCTGGTTGGTTGATTGGCTGGCTGTTTAGTTGGTTGGTTGGTTTTTTCACCAGGATTATTGCCAGAGCCTGATGCTGGCACTATATAAATCCACCACTCCCGGTGGCCATTTCCCTACTTTCTATTTTACTAGATAGGACAGAGAGAAATTAATAGGGGAGGAGAAGATAGTGAAGGAGAGAAACAGATAGATACTTACAGACCTGCTTCACTTTACTGCTTGTGAAGTGTCCCTCTTCCCCACCACACACACACACACACACACACACACACACACACACACACGGAGCAGGGACTCAAACCCAGGTCCTTGCTCATGGTGATGGGTACACCACTGCCAGGCCCCACTAACAGAGCTCTGGCCACCACCCAAGGAGCACCAAATAAAAGCAGGTTACTCACAGAATCAAAGCTCCAGATACTTCCCTAGACAAGTCGATCTTTTGTTTCTGTTTTTGTTTTTGATAAAGACAGAGTGGCAAGGGGCAGAGAAAGAGTGAATGAGACCACAATACTGAAGTTCCCGTCAATGCAGTGGGGGCCAAGCTCAGACCTGCGTTAAACACATGACAAAGCAGGGCATTGTCCAAGTGAGCTATTTGACCAGCCTGACAAATCTCTACCTTTCCCAACCCTAGGGTAGATATAATAAGCAACCACTGGTGTAACACAACTCCAAATCTAACTTATTTTAATAAATACATTTTATTTGAGATATATGTGTGTGTGAGAGAGAGAGAAACAACCAGGGCACTGCCCAGCTCTGGATTATGGTGCAGCAAATTGAACCTGAGATTCTGGAACTTGAGACATGAAAACCTTTTGCAAAACCATGATGTTATCTACCCCAACTCCCAAACCTAACTTTTAATAAACTTAGAAGATAGACAACATTTGTCTATTGATCCAGTACTGAAAATATCAATAGATTAATAACTTATCAATAATAAGAGTAAATCATAAATCTAGATCTTAGTTATCTGTCACAAGAGTTATATATTTCTCCCAGTATTGAGAACCTCACTCATTTTCTAGAATCCTTGACAAACATGACTTAACAGTTATGGACATGAAAAAAGTTCATTACTACAAATCATACTTAACGATATGTTCGTGAAACTATCGAACTGACTCTAGTCCTTTTACAATATAATCTTTGGAATTCAGTCTGAGGTTAATAAATCATCTACTTTCAAAGTCAAGAAAGAACCTAGCATCATTTTCCACCAATAAATGAATGAGTGGGTGGGTGAATGGTGTTGCCAGAGTACAGGGAAACATCAAGGATATTTTCCTCTATAACCATCTGTGCAAAAAATAAATGCATTGAAGTCAGCTTGTCTAGGAGAGAGAAATGGAGACATGGTCTACTTTGGAAATGTGCAACAGTCAGAAAGGACTCAAGCTTCTGTGAACCATTTCAACTTCACCAAAAAATTAAAGGACGTTGGCCTGGATGCATCTGTAACCTACTCAGGAAATCTACAGTGGTGGAGCTGCAGAATTCTGAATCAGACTAAACAACTCTGCAAACATCTAAAAGTAAAAAAAAAAAAAATGCTACATGAACCATTAACATGTTATCAAAAGTAAGCTTGAGTTTGGTGCGCCATGAAAATGAGGTCTCATGATTCTAAAACCATGTGTATTTCTTGTTGGATTTTTAAATTTTCATTGTAAAATATTTATTTATTTCCTTTTGTTGCCCTTGTTTTATTGTTGTAGTTATTGTTGTTGTTGGATAGGACAGAGAGAAATGGAGAGAGGAGGGGAAGACAGAGAGGAAGAGAGAAAGACAGACACCTGCAGACCTGCTTCACTAACTGACTCCCCTGCAGGTGGGGAGCCGGGGGCTCGAACCGGGATCCTTAGCCAGTCCTTGAGCATTGCACCACCTGTGCTTAACCTGCTGCACTACCACCTGACTCCCTTCTTGTCTGATTTTTAACAAGGCAATTATTTTCATGGTTATAGGAAGTTTCCTGTATTCTGACATGACAACATAAAAATTAAAAGTTCACATTTGGAATCTAAGTCACTAAGTCCAAAAATGATTTCACATTTTTTTCCTGGAAATTAGTCTCTCTCTCTATTTTTTTTAATTATCTTAATTTGTTGGATAGAGAGACAGCCAGAAATTGAGAGGAGGAGGGGGGAGAAAGAGAAGGAGAGAGAAAGGGAAACACCGGCTGCCCTGCTTCACCACTTGTGAAGCTTTCCCCCCTGCAGGTGGGGACTGAGTACTTAAACCCGGGTCCTTGCAGACTGTAACGTGTGCACTCAACCAGGGGTGCCACTACCTAGCCCCTATATTTTGCTTTAGCTGCTAATATCAACAACAAAATGTATTACAATCACAAAATTCAAATTTTATTTTTGTGCAGAACTGTGAACCAAACTTTCTCTTCTATCTCTTCTTAGAGAACAGTATCCCGAGATTCCATTTCCTGAGATAACATTTCTAGGCTGTCACCAGTTGCAAGGACTTATCTCTTTCCACTACATAGCTCACAAAACTCAGACAAAGGAACTGCAGTGCTGAGACCACTGCGAGACATAATTGTCATCCATAATGTTTCTTTTCCTTTTTGTTGTTGTCCCCAGGGCTTTGCTGTTACTGGCTGAGTTCTTCACAAGTGTGAAGCAGTGTTGACGTTTGGTTGGTCTCTCTCTCTTCCCCCTCCTCCCTCTAAATTTCTATCTCTATCAGAAAGAAAAAGGGGGGAAGGAAGGAAGAAAGAAAGGTGTAAAATAAGAGAAAGAGAGAGAGAGAGAAAGGAAGAAAGGAAGGAAGGAAGGAAGGAAGGAAGGAAGGAAGGAAGGAAGGAAGGAAGGAAAGGCCAGGTGGTGATGCACCCAGTTAAGTGCACATAGTATTAAGCGCAAGGACCCGCACAAGGACCCAGGTTTGAGCCCGTTGGCTTCCCACCTGCAAGGGAGAATGCTTCACAAGCAGTGAAGCAGGTCTGCAGGTGTGTCTCTATCTCCCTCCCTTTCTATCATGCCCTTTTCTCTCAATTTCTTTCTGTCCGACCCAATAAAATGTAAAAAGTAACCTCTGGGAGCAGTAGATTCCTAGTGCTGGCACCAAGCAGAAGCAATAACCCTGTAGGCAAAATAAATGAAAGAAAGAGAAGGAGGGAGAAGGAATGGGAGGAAGTATCTGCCAGGAGACACCAAGACCCAAAGATAACTCTGGAGGCAATAAAAATTAATAATAATAATAATAATAATTTTTAAAAGAGGAAGGAAGGATGGTTGTGAAGAAGAATGTAGTGGGGAAAAAAAGAAGAAAAAAGCATTAAAAACCTTCTAAATAATTTTCACTGCTGCTACAGTGTGATTTGAAAGAAATCAGACTGTATGGCTGAGCTACTAAACAGCTTTCAACTCATGAAAACTCCTATCTAAGATTCATTTTGAGTGAGTTAGGAATCAAGTCTCTGAAAGTTCTCACTTAACTTAGAATGTTTTTTTGTGTCTAAATATGACAAGGGGCCTAGGAGGCAACACAGCAGAGCAGGTACAAGCCTGAAGGAGATCCAAAGGTCCCATCTCCGACACTATATATGATAGCCTACAGCTGTGTTCTTGCTCACTCTCTTTCTGCTTTTCTCTCATAAAATATAGAAATTTCTTTGAAAAAAATGGAAGACTTACCTGGATAGTTCTTGTTCTTGCCACATGCATCGCCCAGCCCCTAGCACACTGACAAAGCTTTGCTTCTGCAGTGCCTTGTCCCTTCTCCCTCTGTCACTGTGTCTGAGACTGCTTCCGGAGGCAGGGCTACAGAGTAGTAGCAGCTGAGTCTCTCTCCTCTCCCTGGTCAACTAAAAATAACAATCAGGATCACCTGTGAACACTATAAGACAAGACTGAATGCTTTAGGAACCCACCAAGCCTCAGGTTAAGGGTGAGTAATTAAGCTAAAAAAATCTACTTAGAGTTAAAAGCCCACAGGCTCCCATAGCCTACAGGAAAGATAAACAACAAAAGAGAGTTTAACAGCCACCATGCTTCACCACAGGGATTGAGAACATTGAAACAACTGTTAATTTCCGTGTGAACTCTTCAAGTACCATACTTAGACAAAAGTCAATCCTGGCAAGTGTGACTAATGGATTGAATGGTACTGAGAAGGACCTGATTCACACCATATACAATGGTTAAACCAAGAAGAAACATTGGAGAAATAAAGCAGCATAAAGCCCAGCTAAAAGTCTCCCAAAGGTAGAAGCACATAAGAATGAGGACAAGATCCAGACAGTAATTGAGGCATTAGTCACAGGAGTGAGAAAAGAGTTTGAAAGTAATATCAACAGAAATGGGAAACAGCGAATGAGATTCCTAAAGAAAACACAAACTATCTTGAGGGAATTAGAGAGCTGAAAGCTGAAATAGCTGAGCTAAGAGCACAACTAGCTGAACAAGCTAATGCAGTATCACAGCAGGGTAACAAAATAGCTGAGCTACAGAAAATAACAGAGGGGAGAGAGAATAGAATAAGTGAGGCAGAATTAGCAAGATCGAGAATGAATTAGAGAAAACTAAAAAAGAAGTAAGAGAACCCAAAAAGAGACTAAGAGATACAGAAAACAATAATAGATATATGAGATGAATTCAAAAGAAGTAGTATTAACATTATTGGCTTGCCAGAGCAAGAAAGACAAGGAGGAGAAGAAAGCATTCTATAGGACATAATAGCTGAGAACTTCCTACTCCTGACAACATAAAAGACATAAAAGTTCAAGAAGTCCAGAGGGTCCCAGACACAATTAACCCAGACTTAAAGACACCAAGACACATCCTATTTAAAATGGAAAGGAATAAGGATAAAGAAAGGATCAAGAAGGCTGCAAGAGAAAAACAAAGAGCCACTTACAGAGGAAAACCCCTAAGATTAGCAGCAGACTTCTCTACACGAACACTTCAGGCCAGAAGGGAATGGCAAGATATCTATCGAGTGCTCATTGAGAAAGGCTTTCAACCAAGGCTACTGTCTCCTGCTAGACCGTCACTCAGACTAGATGGAGGCATAAAAACCTTCTAGGACAAGCAACAGTTGAACTATCAGCTAACATAACAATTGATCAACTACCATCAAGCCTGCCCTGCAAGAAGTTCTGAAAGGTCTCTTATAAACAATCACAGCATCATAAACATACCATATATCAGAACACTCTAAAATTTTAGAATAATGACATTAAAATATCTTCATTCTATAATATCAATAAATGTCAGTGGTGTGAATTCGCCTGTTAAAAGGCAGAGTAGGAAGATGGATCAGAAAGCACACCCAACCATATGTTGTCTGCAGGAATCCCACCTAACTCAACAAGACAAACACAGACTCAAAGTAAAAGGATGGAAAACTATCATTTAAGCCAATGGCCCCCAAAAAAGGGCAGGAACAGCTATTCTCAGTCTGACACGATAGACCTTAAAATAAATAAAATTTTTAAAGATAGGGATGTACATTACTTAATGCTCAAAGGATCAGTCAATCAAGAGGACTTAATGATTATTAACATCTATACACCCAAGGAGAGGCTATCTAAATATATCAAACATCTACTGAAAGTGCTACAGAAATATATTAACATCAACACATTAATACTAGGGGATTTCAACACCCCTTGGATGTTAGACTAGAAACTATCAAATACTTAGAGGAAAATATTGGCAGAACTATTTTCCATCTAAATTTTAAAGGCATCTTCAATGATATGGATCCTTTACAAAAAAAAAAAATAGCTAAACAATAAACACTAAGCAGAACTTGGACTAGGTCTGGTGTATTGCACCAAAGTAAAGGACTCTGGGGTGAGGGGGGCAAGGGTTCAGGTCCTGGAACATGATGGCAGAGGAGGACCTAGTAGAGGTTGTACTGTTATGTGGAAATGTATGCATGTGCAAACTATTGCATTTTACTGTTTACTGTAAACCATTAATCCCCCATAAATAAATTTTAAAAAATAATTAATAAATCAACATAAACACAGGTTCAAATCCCAGTATCTCATGGGAGTGCCACGGCACCAGGGCAAGCTACAGTGCCATGGTGTCTCTCTCTCTCTCTCTCTGTCTGTCTCTCAATTTGAATTTTAAAAAATCCACCCAGGAGCAGTGAAGTGACACATGTATCAGACTCTGGTTCTACAAAGTACGAACAAATAAACATGGCTGCCTGTTCCCAAGATTTCAGACTGAGAAGAAAGAATGAGAGAGAGAAAGAGAGAGAGAGTAGAGAGCATTACTGTACGCCAGTTCCATGAATGCCTGAGAGAGCACAAAGGTACAATAGCACAAACTCATCTGTAGGCTTTCAGTGCCGGTTATAACAGGCTTAAACAACTGTCTTTCTGTATTTACTCCAGCAACTCTGCAAGATGGGAGGGTGACACACATTTCTTCATCTGGAGAAACCGAACTCCTCAAAGATTAGATAGAGACAAAACTGGCAGTAGCCAGGAAGTTTTTCAAAAGTCCTCTTTCTCCCAGGCCTGTGCCCTGTGCAAGGGAAGAAACTGAATTGCCTGCCCAGTGATAATGTGCTGATTCTGCTTGTTTGACTCAGGCAGCGACCAGATCAGCAGACCATAATTACAGCTAAAACCCATGTCTCTGATACAGCCGAGAACGTCTACTTCACAGACCTGAACTCCAAGGAAGGCTTTTGCTCCAGGTGAAGCCGGGCGGCCTGTGCTCTTGGAAAGCGATAGCGCTGCTGCATGGCGCTTTATCTGAGTGGTGGGATTCCCTAGCTTGGGTTTCAGGGCTGTGCTTTGATTTCTCCTGGCGATAAACAAGTTTGGTCATCCCTCAGCAGTATTTCTGGTGGCACCGCCACTGTGAAACTCTCCACACTTTCTTTTGTGACTGTGTGGGAAGAGATGTGCCTTCTTATTGTGGTACAACTTCACTCAGACAGAGGCTTCAGTTTGTGAATTCACGCACACACACGCACGCACACGCACCCACACGCGCACACACACTTTTTCTCCTTGTTTTTCATGTCACATACAAAGTTATGAAGAAGTTTGTTAATGGCTATTCCTTTGTCTGATGGACTGAATTTCATTTTTAACTCCTTAAGATTTAGAAATGGGGGCTCGGGAGACAGCATGAGGCTCTGAGGTCCTAGGTTCAATAACCAGCACCACCATAAGCCAGAGCTAAGCAGTGCTCTGGCGTCTCTCTCTCTCTCTCTCTCTCTATCTCCCCTCCCCCTATAATTTTCTCTCCATATTTATCTCATTAAAATAAATATTTTTTAAAAATATTTAGAAATAGGGGAGCTGGGCAGTAGCGAAGCAGGTTAAGCACACAAGGCGCAAAGTGCACGGACCAGATCAGGATCCCAGTTCAAGCCCCCGGCTCCCCGCCTGCAGGGGAGTCGCTTCACAGGCAGTGAAGCAGGTCTGCAAGTGTCTTTCTCTCCCCATCTCTGTCTTCCCCTCCTCTCTCCACTTCTCTCTGTCCTATCCAAAAACAACCACAACAATAACAAGAAGAAGAACAACAATGATGATAAACAACAAGGGCAGAAAAAATATATATATAAATCACTCTGCTGGGTGACTTGTGGTTAACTAGAATGGGTCAGGGATGTCCTTGTGTTTTTATCAAAACCTGTTTTTCCCGAATCATTGTACTGGATCAGGAATGGCTTACAGGGCTGCTGCTGTCCTGCTGCCCTTCCTCTTCCTCTCTTAGTTTCCACTTGTGAGGGCTATCAGCCAGTATCCATCTTTTCCCTTCTGGTTTATCTCAATAACATGATCCCTTCACAGTCCATCTAATATGAGAAAAAGAAGCTTTCACCACACTGGGAAGTGGAGTTGTATCCTTGGCCGCTGTCTGTCGCCGGCATCTGGGCTGTTTCCCTGCTGCAGCTACTCTCAGTGGTGCTGCTGTGAACCTAGGTGTGACAGAGCCACTACTGCATGAACCAGAGACAGATGCAAAGAATGGAACGGTCGCCACGGACTGAACGCATTACTGTTAAACAGTCCGTCTGTCCACACTAAGCAGACCTTAGACTGGAGTTGGCGTATTGCAACTGGAGTATGGGGGGAGGGTTCAGGTCACGGAACAGGATGGCAGAGGAGGACCTAGTGGGGGTCGTACTGTTATGTGGAAAACGAGGAAATGTGCATGTACAAACGATTGTATTTTACTGTCCACTGTAAACCATTAATCCCCCAATAGGGATTTTTTTTAAAGTGTCCATCCTACCCAGAGCCATATACAGACTTAATGCATTCTCCGTCAATGTTCCACTGAATTTCCTTTTGAAAATAGAACAAAGCTACACCCTTTTACCTGGGATCACAAAAATACCCACATTTGCCAGAGTAATCCTGAGAAGAAAAGAACAAAAATGAAGGCCTCATGCTTCCTAGCCTCAAATCCTACTATCAGACTAATATAATAAACCCCTTGGTGCTGGAACAGAAATAAACACACAAACCAGGGCAACGGAATCATTTACACACCTTTGCTCTCTGGCTTTTTCTCTATCCAGCCTCCTCTGCTTTTTTTTTTTTTTTTTTTTTTTAATCATAAAGCAAATTGTAATCTTAAACTGGCTAAAATGTCAAGAAGTAAGTCCAGGCGAGATGCGTCAACTCTGAGCATGGCTGGGAGGAAGGGAAGATGCTTTTGAATCCCCCTGTATTCTCCCCTGCACCATCCCACAGTGGCCTGGGCCAGCCATTACCGTTTCTCTCTCTCCCTGCTCCTTAATTAGGGGCTTCAAAGGGAGGTTGCCCACAGTCTCTGACACACAGCATTAGCGTCATCACAATGAAATGTCTGATCCTGGGTTTCTTTCCTGAAAAAGTGACTTTTTTTGATGAGTTAACTGCTTTGAGTCTGTGGCATTTTTTACATTTGTAGAATACGGGGAGAATGTGTGTTTGAAGAAAAACCTCAACTAAGGACCAAGAACACACAGCCCTCACAAAATAAAAATGTAATAAAAACAGTAGTCAACCCTGCTGCATGTAAATCCTCCTATTTCCCCGCTGTTTTAGTTCACTCATTTTATTTATTTTCTGCTAGCTTAACCTGGGCTCACAACCACAGAAGTTTTGAGAAGCATAACATTTCACTTTTTAACTACAGCTCTCCATCACTGAGTAGAGTTTGCACACTAAGGAAATGCAATCCGTGGTCTGAAAAATACACAACATGGATGCTCTTTTGTTTACTTTCTCTCCCTGTAACTCAGGAGAGAGTGATGATGATTTGAGGTATGGAATAAAAGAATCCAATAGGCTCCGGATCTGTTGTGTTCATAGGTTTCTCTATGTGCTCATTCTCCTCACCCCAGAGAGGACTCCATTATCTTTGCTCAAAGAGCAGACACTGTTCCTGCTGTTTCCCCGGCTTCTCTTTGATCCCAGCAGCCTGGCTGGGCCTTCCCCCCAAACCCTCCCTCCTTTCCCAGCCGGTGGAGGCCACTGGACTCTGGGGTGTTGTGAAGCTGGTAGCCTGCAGTGTTTGTTCCCCACCTCCAACCTCGTTGGCTCCCCCACTGTGGAAATTCCTGGTCTGTGAGGTTAATGGGATTATTATTCTCTTACTGGTCAGCTCTTACTTCACACAGGGTTTACCAGTTTGTTCCTGGAACAATTTCTAGTTTGTACTTGAGATGACAAAAATGAATAGCGATTCTATTTGAGGAAGAAATATTGCTTCACCTGACAGACTTTTAACCGGGGAAGAGTTTACCCATTCTCAATTGAGTGAGTGATTTTAAATCACCTAAGAGTGGTTTTAAAGTAAGATCTTTGTAAACAGATAAAAGGCAGCGTACATTTCTTAAATGCATACATTGTCAGTAGCACAGTTACAACTCAAAACTGCAGGCTCAAATTTTAATTTTGCCGGGAGAGGTAAATTAACAGACCAATCACATCATGTATCTCACTGTTGCTATCAATAACAGTGACTGAGTCCCTTAGCTACAAAGCCAGAAGTATAAGTAAGGCATATTCCCTGATTTCAGTGCACCTACATCTTCAGAAGGATGATGAAAATGCATGGCAACGACGATTTCATTTCAAAAAATAATGAAGATTTTAATAAATGTCTCGGACACAGTACAGTACAAATCCTATCATGTGGTGTTTCTTCCCAGATCTCATACTTGTGAGAACTAAAGTATTATTGGCTCTGGCTCTAGTTCCTCCTAGTCTCAGATTACTGGCTAGCTCCCTGCTAAATGAACGCATGACTGAATGAATGAACGTCGAGTGCCTTCTTCATGCCACCCACTGTAATGGTGGTGAAAGACCTTTCTGGGGATCTTTCTTCGGTTTCTTGATGTTCTTCTCATGTGAATGACGGGCCAAGAACTGGAAAAAAGAACCGTGCACTGGAAGGATGAGACTGAGAAAGGTCAGAACCCCCACCTGCAGGGGGAAAGCTTTGCAAGTGGTGAAACAGGGCTGCAGGTGTCTCTCTGCCTCTCTCCCACCTGCTTCCCTCTCAAATTTTGTCTGTCTCTATTCAATAAATAAAGATAAAGCAAAAAAAAATTAAAAAGAGAGAGAAAAGTCAAGGTATGTCAAGGAAGTCACTAGGCTTCCCCACTAAGAGGTTGGAGCAGCGTTACCCAATAAAATATAAAGAGAGATACACATAAATGTTATTTAAAAAAAAAAAAAAACAGGATCTGGTTGGTAGCAGCAGGTTAAGTGCACATGGCGCAAAATACAAGGGCCAGCATGGGGCTCCTGGTTCATTTAACACACTAGATCCAAAATGGTACCCTTCTGCCATGTGATTAATATAAAATATTAAAAGATAACTTTTTTATTATAGCCTTCAAAGTTTAGCATGTATTTTCCACATGTCCTGGGTAGACATATTTCAGGAGTTTGATAACCCTAACTCATTAGTGACTACTGTATTAAACCATGCAGATCTAGTTAAAGAAGAAGAACCAAGGAAAAGCCTAGAGAGTTGAAGAAGATTCTCTAATATTTAGATAAAGGGACACTAACATTGTGTGGGGGTTGCAGATGGGGGTGCCAAAAAACTGACATTTCTGCTTCTATTAGCATTAGCGCAGAAATAAGAGTTGCAGGATGGGGGAGTCGGGTGGTAGCGCAGCGGGTCGAGCGCAGGTGGCGCAAAGCACAAGGACCGGCATAAGGATCCCGGTTCGAGCCCCCGGCTCCCCACCTGCAGGGGAGTCGCTTCACAGGCGGTGAAGCAGGTCTGCAAGTGTCTTTCTCTCCCCCTCTCTTTCTTCCCCTCCTCTCTCCATGTCTCTCTGTCCTATCCAACAACAACAATAACTACAACAACAATAAAAAACAACAAAGGCAACAAAAGGGAAAATAAGTAAATATTTTAAAAAGAGAGAGAGAGTTGCAGGATGGAGATTTTTCTCCTTCCTCCTTGTTCTCAGCCTCCTTCCTGTTCGTGGGGAAATGAGGACGAATGGGGTGGAGTGTTGCGCCAGGAGCAGCTGCGCCCTCCAGGCTTGGCACTCCTTAGTATCCTTTGTATCCTGCTTTGCAAATGACAAATGCTTTCTCGTACAACATCTCATTTAAAAAGACTCTGCAGTAGCCAGTGACAAGATTTTCCTCTGTCTAGAAGCAAGTGCGCTGGACTGCAGGGACATTCATTGCTGTTCAGGTGTTCTGAAACTTCATCTAGTACGTGTCCCAACTGCCTGACAGAAGGAAGGGGAAAATATTTACAGAAGTGTGGGCCTTTTTACTTTGGCACGAGCCCCAGTTTCCACCGCCCTCAAATAAAACAAACCTGATGGTCACTGTAGGAAAGTAATCATTTTACAAAAACAACCTTGAGTTTTTAGCTGTTTATTTTTTTTTAAAGCTGGATAGTGTCCTGTTTAACAATTTAAAATATCTTACAGATGAAAGCAAGTTAATACATTAAACGCATTGGTTTTACATTAGCTCTGAAATGTGTTGCAGTCTTCTTTTTTTTTTTTTTTGGTCTGGGAAGTGGATCAGCATGTTTGTTATAGGAGATGCTGGCCGAGTCCCAACCTGAGGATGATGGCTCACCTACCAACAATACTCCCTTTCAGCCTTTCAGTTGTTTCCTGAGAAGACGAGAATTCTCCAGAAGTGAACTGTTCCAGTCTGTGAGGCCTAGCTTCACTCCTGCCGTGGAGGAAGTAAGGGCAGTTGGATCAACTTTTTTTCCTCGTTTTTTTTATTTGTGATGAATAGTGGGCCACAAGATTGTAAGACTACAGGGTATAAATTTAGCACCACTCCACACCTACCACCAAAGTTCAGTGTCTCTACCTTCCCCACCTCTCAAAGAGAACCACCATGGTTTTCACAAAGTCTGAGAAACAGTTTATTTGATTCTCTTTTCTTTCCGGTTATTTATTTATCTACTTGTTATTTTGCAAGTTCATGTGTACCAGTTCTCCAGATTTCACATGAGTGAAATAATCTGGTGAGTGTCCTTCATCTCTTTATTAATTTCGCTAGGCATCAGCACCTCCAGTTCCATCCATTTTTTCCCAAAGGACACAATATCATCTTTTTATGAAAAAGTAGTATTCCATGGGGTGAGTTTATATCCTAAAACTGCTTTTTCCCCCCTTTACTTGATAGGAGAGAGAGAACTTGAGAGGAGACGAGAGGGGGAGATAGGAGAGAGAGAGAGAGATAGAGAGACGTATGTTATACTTGATTCACTGCTTATGAAGCCTCCCGTCTGCAGGTGGAGAGCAGAGACTAGAACCTGGGTCTTCACACAGCCTGATGTCTGTGCTTAACCACGTGTGCCACCACCCAGGCCTCCACCCCATGACTTCTTTGGCCAGTCATCTACTGATGGCCATTTAGGCTACTTTCACTCTGGTTATTGTGCGTAATGCAGCTATGAACATGGGCGCACGTCCCGTCGAATTAGTGTCTGAGTGTCCACTGGATAAATGCCTAAGAGTGGTATTGCTGGGTCAGAAGGTGATTCCATTTTTGTTTGAGGACTCTCCATACAGTCTTCCAAGGGCTGCATTAGTTACTTATATCAACTTTCACTGCATGTTTCTCCTAACACTGTGGGAAAAAGACAGAGACCTCAGTCCCTGAAAACCTGAATACTGTCTTCTTAAAGGCCTGAGAATAAAGGCATTCAGTGCATTTACTACTCTCCATTTCAGAACATAACGGCCTCAAAGAACCCTATCAGCCTTGATCTGTTTTTTGTCGTTTTTTTTTCTTTTTTCCTGTTCTATCCAACTGTGTTCCTATTTTTATTCCTTTCATTCCACTCGGGAGCCCTTTGCTTCCTAGATAGGTCACCTAATTTATCCTTTCAAAATAAGCTACTTTCCCTCCTTTATTTTATACCCATTTGCTTTTTTAATGTTTTTCCCCTTTATTGGCTAATAGGATTTTCTAAGTTTCAGGTGTACATCATTAAAAATCAACACATTAGTTAGCCATGAAGTGTCACTTCTTTATCGAACTTACAAAGCTCACTGTGGTTCTCTTCAGTATCCCAGCAACCCCCAAGAATCATTCTTCTAAGTCTCAGTGGTTGAAATTTTTCTTTTGAACTGAAATATTTAGCTTGTTTGGCAATTTTACATAAATGTTTTAAATAGTGAATTCACCTTCTTCGCCTCATCTTGGATGGAGTTTGAAGGAATCATGTGAAGTGAGATCAGCCAGAAAGAGAAGGATGAATATAGAATAATCTCACTCGTGGACGGAAGTGGAGAAATAAGAGCAGAAGGGAAAACACAGAGCAGAACTTGGACTGGGGTTGGTGTCTGGCACCAAAGTCAAGGACTCAGGGTGGTGGTGGGGGGGGGGGGGGTGGGCAAGGTTCAGGTCCAGGAAGGTGATGGCGGAGCAGGACCTAGGTGGGAGGTTAAGAGTGTTATGCAGAAAACCAAGAAATGTTACACATGTACAGACAACTGTGCTTGACTGTCATCTGTAAACCATTAATCCCCTCAATAAAGAAAAAAAAAGATTATACCCATTTTCCTAACCCCTGACTGTCTTTTCTCTCAGTTAACTTTTGACAAATCATAAGCATGTAAGCCTAGCTCATTGGACATCTATTAAGTACGTGTGATGGTCAGGAGCATATTGAAATCATTGGCCTAACCTTCAGAAAGTGAGTAAAGGAGCAAAGCCCAGCAGAGAAGGAGGCCGTCCAGGTCATCTCGCGCTGGAGTTTCCTCACAGCTGTCATGGTGATGCTGATAATCATAGCTGAAATGAGTGATGAATCCTTTGCCCTGCTTCTCTGCCACAGACTTCGATCTCTCTCGTAGTGGGGAACGCTGAAGACACAAAAGGAAGACCCTACGGCCGACTCGGCCACCCCCATTGTCTAGTGTTCTGGCTTTTGGGGGTTTATTTTGTTTTGTTTTGTTCTTCTCGCTTCTCTCCCTTCCTTTCTCTATAGGAAATGAGGTGTACATAATGAATAAGCATAAATCAAACTTGCAGGAGAGCCTTTAGATACCTAAACTGTTTTATAGTAATTGACATTTTTCTCAGCAGAAGTTAAAGATGTAAATAAAGGTATTTATTAGTCTCCATTTCTGCCACCATAAGAGCCCTCTTTCTAAAATTCCTACTCTCAGAACGCTATATGGCAAAGGATTTGACCTGTTTGTTTCAGTTCATTGGCTGTATTTCTCTAGGCTTTTATTTTTTTTTAAGTTATTAGTGATTTAATAATGGTTTACAAGATTATAATGTTACAGGGAAGTAGTTTCCACAGTAAACTTAATTTTTTTTATTTTCTAGTCTTATTCACAAATCTGGAAAATAGGTAAAAGCTTCATGAGTATTTTAGAGTTAATGTTTTTAAAATGAGACTGATTAAAAAGAGACACACTGGGGGCCAGGCGGTAGCACAGCAGGTAAGCGCACATGGTGCAAAACACAAGGGCCGGCCTAAGGATCCCAGTTCGAGCCCCCGGCTCCCCACCTGCAGGGGAGTCACTTCATTGGCAGTGAAGCAGGTCTGCAGGTGTCTGTCTTTCTCTCCCCCTCTCTGTCTTCCCCCCCCTCTCCATTTCTCTCTGTCTTATCCAACAACGACAACATCAGTAACAACAACAATAAGCAATAAGGGCAACAAAATGGGAAAAATGGCCTCCAGGAGCAGTGGATTCGTAGTGCAGGCACTGAGCCCCAGTGATAACCCTAAGGCAAAAATTAAAAAGAGAGAGAGAGAGACTTCTTCATCTGCAAAGGTTTGCACACGACAGAATAGACATCTACAGTAGGTTATCCTATTTGACCAACAGTGGTAAACTGTACTCTACACTAACAATCTCAAAGAACCTGGAGACTTCTGAAATGTTTCACTGGCAAGACTCTACTTAAGGTTTGAGTGTTTTCTCTCTCGAGGCTACCCCATAATTTCCTAGTGGGTTAAAAAAATTAATATTTAAAACATCAAATTACATGGCTAGAGAATTGGTCTTTCTGACCCAACCTCTGTGTTTTTCTCAATCTCTATAATCCCAGCAGCATTCAGTCTGTCTTTTTAATAGGTGCATTAGAAGATATCTTCAATGATAGCCTTCATGGGTTTATAGGTATGAGTATCTTCAAGAATCAGTTTGGCTTATGAAGCACAGATTAAACTCGTAAGTAAAAAGGTCTCACTGTCCATGTCCTCTCTTCTGGCGTGTTTCCAGGCCTTCTGTCTCAATGGTTCATGCCTGCCATTCCCAGGAGCTCACACCGAGTTCTTTTATTGCTTCACTAGCTCATTTCTCAAAATGTTGACACACACACACACACACACACACACACACACACACACACACACACACACACACTGAAGTTCCTTAGTTCAGTAGAATTGGCTAAGGTGACTATGTTGATATAGGTATCCAAATAACATTGTTCTTACCTATAAGTGCCACCCAGCTGGTGAGAAGACACATACTCAGCCTCTTTCCAATCCTTCTATGCCAAAAAAAAAAAGAAAGGAAGAAAGAAAGAAAGAAAGAAAGAAAGAGAGAAAGAGGGACAAGAAAGAATGAAAGAAAATGGAAGAGGTTCCAGAGGGAGAAGAAGCTTTCTTCATCTTAAACAAGTAGTTTCAAGTTACAGACTAGCATGAAAGAACATAAAAATATTTTCCAGGGAACATTAAATTACTGGTCCTTCTGCACCACAGCCCAAATCATTTATTTTGGCTTTTAAGAAATTAAATTGGGGGCCAGGCGGTAGTACACCTGGTTGAGCACACATATTACAGTGTGCAAGGACCCAGGTTCAAACCCCTGGTCCCCACCTGCCGGGGGAAAGCTTTTTGTGAAGCAGGGCTGGAGGTGTTTCTCTGTCTCCCTATCTCTCCCTCCCCTCTCAATTTCTCTCTCTATCTGATAATAGACAAATAAAATATTTAAAATAAATAAGGAGGTGGCACAGTGGATAAAGCATGGGACTCTCAAGCATGAGGTCCTGAGTTCAATCCCTGGCAACACATGTACCAGTGATATCTGGCTCTTTCTCTCTCTTCCTATGTTTCTCATTAATAAATAAGTAAAATCTAGGAAGGAAGGAAGGATGGATGGATGGAAGGAAGGAAGGAAGGAAGGAAGGAAGAAGGAAGGAAGGAAAGAGAGAGAAAGGAAGGAAGAGAAAGAGAGAGAGAAAGAAAGAAAGAAAGGAAGAAAGAAAGAAATTTCTAGGGAATCAGGCATACTTGGTTAAATGCACATATCACCATGCACAAAGATCCAGGTTCGAGCCCCCACTCCCCACCTGCAGGTGGCACAACGGATACAGCTCCGCTTGCTCAAGCATGAGGACCCAGGTTCAGTCCTCTGAAGTGCACATGCCAGAGTGATGTTCTCTGCCTCATAAATAAATGAGCTCTTATTAAACCTTATGTAAAAACCTCAGAAAATATGTACATATATGTGGTGTTTTCATAGGAACAGTGAAAAACAGGTTTTGCACAATGCAAAACAGAAAACTCCCCAACACACAGGTTTGAGCTCACCCAGCAGCAGGGAGCGGCCACCAAGGGCAGAGTGGAGCTCGGAGGATTCTGGGATGTTTATCACGTGTTTTCTTCTCACTTTCCTGGTCTACTTCTCTTCATCTAGTTTCTCTTTCTTGTCAGCTTTATCTCTAGGTATCTTTAGTCTATGGGGAACAAACAGTATTAGTAAACCTGTTCTATTATACTACCAACTACATATAGAGAAAGTAATTGGCAACTTTCCTCCTCTTTCTCTTCCTCTTCCTCCTCCCCCTCCTCCTCCTTCCTCCTCTTCCTTCTCTTCCTCCTCCTCTCCCACCTCCTTCTTTCTTTACTAGAGGTTCACGGTTTACAGTCAACAGTAAAACGCAGTAGTTGGTCCACGTGTCACATTTCTCAGTTTTCCACATCACACTCTCTCCCCCACCTAGGTCCTCCTCTGCCATCATGTTCCAGGACCTGAACCCCCGACCCCCAACCACAGAGTCCTTGACTTTGGTGCGATACACCAGAGGTTTTGCTGTTGTTTTAATGAAATCAGTCACCTTTCTGACTTATGTCATTGTTGCTATTATTTTCTATAAAAAAGCAACTGTTACTCTTCTTTGACTTCATATCTTTGTTTTTTTAATGTTTACTTGATAGAGACAGAGAGAAACTGAGATGGGAGGGAGAGAGAGAGAGAATGAGAAAGGAAGAAAGAGAAAGAAAGAAAGAGGGAAAGAAAGAGAAAGAAATAAAAGAGGAAGGAAGGAAAGGAGAGAGAGAGAGAGAAAGAAAGAAAGAAAGGAAGGAAGGAAGGAAGGAAGGAAGGAAGGAAGAAAGAAAGGAAGAAAGAAAGAAAGAAAGAAAGAAAGAAAGAAAGAAAGAGGGAAATAAAGAAAGAAAAGGAGGGAGGAAGACAGATAGCTATGGGTTAAGTGCATATAGTGTGAAGCACAAGGACCAGAGCAAGGATCCCAGTTCGAGTCCCCAGCTTCCCACCTGCAAGGGGGCTGCTTCAAAAGCAGTGAAGCAGGTCTGTAAGTGTCCATCTTTCTCGCTCCCTCTCTGTCTTCCCCTCTGCTCTCAATTTCTCTATGTCCTCTCCAATAAGAACAGCAGCAACAACAATAACAATAGCAGTAACAAGAACAAAAATGGGGCAAAGATGGCCTCTGGGAGTAGTGGATTCGTAGTGCAGGCACCCAGCCCCAGCGATAACACAAAAGAAAAAAGAAAAGTACTGACGGCTTTAGTCCAGGAATCTTGTAACATCTATTCAGAAAGCCAGAGACTTAGGGGGTTCTGTCTGTCTTGCCATATAGGCTCCAGGTTTATGAGAGGGCTGACCAGGTAAGGGCAGTTTACATCTGTGCGGTGGTAGCTTCACTTCTGTCAAAACATCTATGGCATATGGTGCATAACATACAAATAAAGGCCCTAAGTTAGCAAGTAATAATTCTTCAGCCTCGATAAGTACGTGTAAACTGAAAGCTAATAGTCTCTTTGCTTTGCTGCTCGGTAAGAGTCTCCTTCACTTTGAAAATTAGGTTTCTATTGTAAAATAAGTCTCGAATTCTGAGAAGGAAGGGAAATAATCTGCTCTTTCAAAAAGCACCACGATTTATTTTTAGCTGCCACTATTTAGCACCTAGGTATTAAAATACATAATGATTAGGAGCTAAGGACATTCCATAATCTGTCATCATTCTTTCCATCCAAAAGACCCCTCACTAACCTGCCCCATTAATTCTAAAATCTTCTAGATCTTCCAAAATCAATACCTACTCCAAGTGAAACCCTAGTTTTCTATCTGCACTCACTCTACCCTCATCTGGAAACCTCACAACCTCTTCTGTCTCGTCCCCATTTCTGCTTCACTCCAGAACCTGGCTCAAAGCCCAAACTGTCTGGAATCCAATTTGCTGGCAAGCAAACCCTCTATCAAACACTTGTCTCACATGTTAGTGTCTAAAAAATAACTCACATGCCTCACTGACACTTCTTTTTTTTATTTTATTTTATTCATTTTCCCTTTTGTTGCCCTTTTCATTGTTGTTATTGATGTCATCATTGTTGGACAAGACAAAGAGAAATGGAGAGAGGAGGGGAAGACAGAGAGGGGGAGAGAAAGACAGACACCTGCAGACCTGCTTCACCGCCTGTGAAGCGACTCCCCTGCAGGTGGGGAGCCGGGGGGCTCGAACCGGGATCCTTATGCCGGTCCTTGTGCCGATCCTTGTGCTTCACACCACATGTGCTTAAACCACTGCGCTACCGCCTGACTCCCAACACTTTTTATTTATTTGAATGAAAAGGCTAGTTCGTGAAGCAGAGAGGAGAGCAACGGGTAAAGAAGGAGAATACCAATATTAAGAAATAATTCTCTAGGGACAGCCAAGTAGCTCACCCAGAAGCATGCGCACTCTGACACCTGTGTGAGCCAGGTTCAAGTCTGACCCCCACCCACTGGGGCGTCGTACTGTGGTGTCTTCCACGCTCTGTCTGTCTCCTCCTCTCTGTCTTCAAATTTCAGCCTGAAACAGTGACACCCTTGTGACGACAACAGCAAAGTTTTTCTTGTGACAATTCCCAAGGTAGGGAACCTGTTCTGCCTTGCATGGACCTCAGGCTCAGGTCTAGCCCCTTATGTGAGAACCACAGCACTGCAGAAAGCTCAGGTGCCTGGAGTCACTCCCTGTCTCTCTGTCTCTCTCTGCCCTTATCTCTCTCTCTCTGTCTTTCCTTCTCTCTCTGGAAAAATTGGCCCTTAACAAAGAAATCACGCATGTAGGAGATCTTGGTAACACATACATACTAAGTAAATAAATAAGTATAATTTTCTATACCTTATATTCATGTTGGATTCATGTACTTCCTAGTATTCCCAAGGGAAAAAAATATATCTGAAAGTAATTCTATATGGAATTCTTCCTTTTAAACTGATTTCTGAGACTAAACATAATTTCTGAAGTGCTCAGTATAGTTAATACAGCACTGTCTTCTACAACTTTACTTTACATTTCTTTACATTGAATTTTGTAATCATGACCTTGGTTTTAAAAACAATTTTTGTTGACCTGGGAGATGGCATAGTGGATAAAATGTTGAGCTCACAAGCATGAGGTCCTGAGTTCAACCCCCAGCATAGCATATGCATGTGCTAAAGTTGATGCTCTGATTCTTATACTCTCTCATACATATGGAGAGAGAGAGAGAGAACTGTCTCATACATATGGAGAGAGAGAGAGAACTGTCTCATACATATGGAGAGAGAGAGAGAGAACTGTCTCATACATATGGAGAGAGAGAGAGAGAACTGTCTCATACATATGGAGAGAGGCAATGAGAGAGAGAGAGAGAACCCTCTCATACATATGGAGAGAGAGAGGCAGTGAGAGAGAGAGACAGAGAGAGAACCCTCTCATACATATGGAGAGAGGCAATGAGAGAGAGAGAGAGAACCCTCTCATACATATGGAGAGAGAGAGACAGAGAGAGAGAGAGAACCCTCTCATACATATGGAGAGAGAGTGAGAGACAGAGAGAGAGAGAACCCTCTCATACATATGGAGAGACAGAGAGTGAGAGAGAGAGAGAGAGAGAACCCTCTCATACATATGGAGAGAGAGAGACAGAGAGAGAGAGAGAGACAGAGAGAGAGAGAGAGAAAACCCTCTCATACATATGGAGAGAGAGAGAGAAGTTGTTTTCTGCCTTACTATACTAAATAAAACTTTTAAGTTATTCACTTCGTCATTGAAGAGTCATTACTAAATACCAACTATGACGAATAAGGCTGCCATATTCCCCAACTCTCAAGGGCTCTAGTCTCACTAGTTTCAGGAACTGAGCCATAGAAGGCCTTTTCCTGCAACTGTATATTTACCAAAGGAGATATTGTTTTAAAAAGCACATGTGACATGTGATGTAGTCACCGAGTCACAATCCTCTGGAGGTGGTTAATAACACCTCCGCAAAACAAGTAGAGTATTTGAGATCCGTTGTGCTATTCATCAAACAAGCTGCTGACGTGTTAGTGAATAGCCCAGCTTCACATTCTTCTTGGCTTTCCTGTGGTGGCTTTCCCAATGCCCAGAGACTCTCCCTACGAAAGCACACTTAGTAATCAATAAAAAACACGAAACAGAGATTCGAAACCAACCATGAGCCACCATAAAATGTTGGCTTCTATGTAAAGTTTCTGTCTTGTAAAGTGATAACTCTTATCAGTCAAAGGAATAAAGTCCAGTTCTGCACCTAATATCACCCTCATAAATGACAAAGAGCCAGGTTTGAATATCATAAACATTCCCTCCTTCCACTTGATATTTTTAAAATCAAACAAGAACAGAAAAAAAATGCTTCTCATTACTATGACCATGTCATACAAGATCATACAATATAGTATGAGAAGTTTATTTTTTGTCATTTGTAGACATGTTCTTTTAGTCAGAAAATTAAACTGACCTCTGTCATAATTCTTTCTCACCCCTTTCAAACATTTCTAAGTCTGGACAGAACTATTTATGTTAGTTGGATCAAAAGCACGTTGTGAGTCAGGCAGAAATAATTCTTCCATCAGGGGGATGTATTTGATGACGTCTTTCAGCATCCATTAAGCAGATTTTTACATTGGTCCTTCTTGTAATGTGCATTAATGTTAGTTTGTAATTCACAAACCGAAGTCAGCATGTTCACAAGTTCATAAGAAGATCCAGACTTCAAATTACTTTTATTCAGTATTAGCCTTGCTGAATGCTTGAAGGAAATAGTTGCAAAGACAAACAGATGCTTTTTCAAACTTCAGTATCATTTTACTGAGGAAATGTTGATTTACATGGTTGTTGTCACAAGGGGCAAAAAGGATATTATCTATGCTGTCTCTGTACATACAGCTTGTTACCTGGAACCCCTATCTATTCAGAAGGCAAACTGATAAGGAACATAAACATGGACTTATCAGACAATTTTGAGCAAGGGCTTTGTGAGTGCTTATAGCAACCGTGTGAAGACATCAGAGTAATGGGGAAATAAAGAGATTAAGGGCTAGAGTGAAACTAGAGAAATTTGGGGACGGAAGGCTGGTTGAGGAATTTAGATTTAATGCATGCATGCCCTGGGACTTGGAAGCAGCATGCTGAGATCTGCTCCCTCTGCAAGATCAGGTTCTCCCGTCCTGTTTCAGACTGGGCAGGGCCCCAAATGCATGAGCTCAGATCTACAAAAGCCTCCTTGAGCCTCCTTTCTGCTATTCCTCCTGCTGTTCTTATCATACTGCCAAATAGACTTTCAGGGACCTCTGACCATATGTGATTTTTCTGTAGCGCTTCTGCCTCATGTATGGTTTCACTGCTAAGGGGCTATTTTTTTTTTTTTTGAGAAAGAGAGAGAAGACAGCTCAGCATTTTGCTGGTGCCATGATTCCTTCCCTAGAATACTGAGGCCTGAACTTGGGTCATGCCAGGGTAAGGCATGCACCCTACCTGGTAAGCTTTCTTTCTGGCCCCCTACCTTTTCTTTTTCTAATGTTACTTTGTTGTTATTTTAACAATGGATAACAAGATTGTAAGCTTGCAAGGGTATAATGCCACACCACACCCATCACCAAAGTTCCATGGCCCCCACCTCTAATAACCAGCATAGTTCTCCCTACCATGTCTTAATTCTGTCACTTCTATACTTTCCTGAAACTTGACCTCAGACCCTGGAGTCCTGTCCCATTCTTCTCCAGCTGTCCCGTGCACACACTCAGCATTAATTCAGATCACACGTGTGTGCATACTAATTCCTTTTTTAAAAAAAAATTGAGCGTCTAGTATATACTAAGTACTGGATGGTACAAAGTTATGTCAAATCAAGTCACTAATAATGGGATGTTATATTTTATCTAAATTCTTTTTTTATTTTTTATTTTTTATTTAAGAAAGGATTAATTAACAAAACCATAGGGTAGGAGGGGTACAATTCCATACAATTCCCACCACCCAATCTCCATTTCCCACCCCCTCCCCTGATAGCTTTCCCATTCTCCATCCCTCTGGGAGCATGGACCCAGGGTCATTGTGGGATGCAGAAGGTGGAAGGTCTGGCTTCTGGAATTGCTTCCCCGCTGAACATGGATGTTGACTGGTCGGTCCATACTCCCAGTCTGTCTCTCTATTTCCCTAGTGGGGTGGGTCTCTGGGGAAGCTGAGCTCCAGGACACATTGGTTGGGTCTTCAGTCCAGGGAAGCCTGGCCCACATCCTGATGACATCTGGAACCTGGTGACTGAAAAGAGAGTTAACATACAAAGCCAAACAAATTGTTGAGCAATCATGGACCCAAAGCTTGGAATAGTGGAGAGGAAGTGTTAGGGGGGTACTCACTGCAAACTCTAGTGTACTTCTGCTTTCAGGCATATATTTTGCACTAGTTTATGGATACGTGTGAACATAAGCTCTCTCTCACAGAACCTGGTGTATATCTAGGTTTTGGGACTTTGTTAGAAAGTGAACCACCTGAGATGGAATTAGAGTGTACTATAAAAGGAAAGGTCTCACCCGAGTAATGAAGCTGAAGGGTTGTCATTCCACACGTGAAGTCTCTGGACACAGTCTGAAGTGAAGCAAGTTGAGGTGGCAATTGTTGTGTTGGTTAGGTTATTTTATCTAAATTCTAAGCATCTCTAGAGAAAACTTTTTTCCAAATAAGCGTATTTTTTTTATAAATATTTATTTATTCCCTTTTGTTGCCCTTGTTTTTTTTTTTGTTGTTGTTGTTGATGATGATGTTGTTGTTGTTGGATAGGACAGAGAGAAATGGAGAGAGGAGGGGGAGACAGAGAGAGGGAGAGAAAGACAGACACCTGCAGACCTGCTTCACTGCTTGTGAAGCAACCACCCTGCAGGTGGGGAGCCGGGGACTTGAACCGGGATCCTTACGCTGGTCCTTGCGCTTTGTGCCATGTGCGCTTAACCCACTGCGCTACTGCCTGACTCCCCAAATAAGCACATTTTATTAAATTCTGTATGTGGTATTGTTGGTATGCTTCTAAAACCCCCTTCTGTTTCATTAGTTTAATACCCTCTGCTTAACACTGTATTCTATTTACATAACTACTGTATTCTATTTACATAACCACTGCCATGGTCTATTTACATAAATCACTTTTACATTTACATAAAGCACCACCCTCCCTCCAGGGCATTGGTGGTTCAGTGGTAGAATTCTCGCCTGCTCCGCCCCCTCTCCTTGTCACACCCTGATTTTCACCAGTCACTTTTCTCTCCACCCTCTGTATGTCACATCTTGTTTACACCCTACTTGGAAAGTATGTAAGGACAACATTGTTCGTTTTAGTTAGTTGGTAGTTGTGTTAGTTTTAGTCTAGCTTAGTAGAGATTGCACTGCGTCCTGCATGAATAAAGAGATACTGCGTACAGCTCAACCATGAGTCCCTGGTCGTCTGTTACCCCGCCCGTCGAAAACAACATGGTATGTTCAGAAATGTCGATTTAAATTATATATTTTTTAAATCTTTATTGGTGATTTAATAATAATTGACAAGATTGTAAGATCACAGGGTACAATTCCACACACCACCAGAGCCCCTCCATTGGAAGCGTCCCTATTCTTTATCCCTCTGGGAGTATGGACGGAAATTCTTTTGGGGGCAGAAGATGGGAGTTCTGACTCCCATCTTAATAGCTGCTCTGCTGAACATGGACTTTGGCAGGTCAATCCACAACCCCAGCCTGTTTCTGTCTTTCCCCAGTGGGTGGGGCTCTGGAATACAGATTAATGGCCTGAACTATTTCCTACAGATCTACCCCCATCTTCTAATGTGATTTGAAATATTTATTTGTTACTTATTTCAGGTTCTTTGTTGTTGTTGTTAACCAGAGCACTGTTCAACTCTGGTTTATAGTGGTGCAAGGCATTGAACCTGAGACTTTGGAACCTCAGGAATGAGGGTCTTTTTGCATAACCATTATGCTATCTACCCCTGCCATATTTCAGATTTATTTATTTATGAGTGAAAGGGAAGGAAAAAGAAAAAACTAGAATGTTACTCTGATACATATGATGTCAGGGATCAAACTTAGGACCTCACGCTTGGAAGTCCAGTGCTCTCTCTGTCCACTTCTCCACCTCGCAGTTGACCAAAATACTTACTGTTGCTTACTTTTTCATCGGTCCAATAACTTTAAACTCCTTCAGAACTGGGATCCCATTTCATCTGTTTCTCTAGCAGCACTAGTTAAGGTGTCTTCTACATTAAGGAAACAAGTAAGTGATCCTCACAATATAATTTAATGATTTGGTAGATAAAGTACAAATTATGTTACATTTAATACTCGGCCAGGGTCAAAATGATGTGCACATTAAGATGTTTCAGTGGTGGGAGAGATAGTATAATGATTACGGAAAAATACTGTCATGCTTGAGGCTCCAAGGTACCACGTTCAACTCCCAGAACCACTATAAGCTAGAGTTGAATAGTGCTCTGGTACAAAAATAAAAATAAATAAATAAATAAATGTTTCAGGAGCCAGTAACATTTTATTACTGCATCTATATGTGTATCTATGACAAATTTATTTACCTAATCAAGATCACTTGCAGTGGGAGAGACAGCATAATAGTTATACAAAAAAGACTTTCATGCCTGAGGCTTCAAAGTCCCAGGTTCAGTTCCACACATCATCATAGGCCAGAGCTGAGCAGTACACAGGTAAAATAAATAAATAAATAAATAAATAAATAAATAAATAAATAAATAAATAAATAAAGGGGCTGGGCGATGGCACACCTGGTTGAGCACACGCATCTCTGTGTACAAGGGCCCCTGGTTCCCACCTGCAGGGGAGAAGCCTCATAAGCTCTGAAGCAACGTTGTGGGTGTCTCCAAATTGAGAGTACATTGATGAATAAGTACTGGCTCAAGTCAATTAGATCATCTTTCTGGGTAGGAACCAGCATCACTTATCTTTGCCCTTGATGACTTTGCTGAGGATAAGAACCACTGAGTCAGAGTTACAATCAAGCTTGAGCTCAACTGGCAAAGGACATATAATTAGTAATTCATTCAAAGCACTATAGGCCTTTAAAAGTCACCAGTTACACTAGTTACAGGGAGTGAGGACTAAAGAGACAAGCGACTTGGTCAAATCCAAGCCTTGCATACTCAAGGTTCTGGGAGATTATCTGGACATCACAAAAACAATAGAAGGCAAGACAGAAGAACAAAATGGCAGAAAAGTGCTTTGATGTCACATTCAAAAAGAAAAGTTAAGTATTTAAGAAATGCTTTTACTTTAAACACAAGATCAGTGTTAGAAATAACTACAGTGATCCTATCTACATCTAATTTTTTCACTTCCTCATAAAGCCTAGGAATCATGTGATCCTTTGAGCTCTCCAGACAGGAGAGAGGAGTAACTCACCCCATAAGAGGTCTCTTACTTAGACCACTTCTCATCGCTTAGAATTCAGTGAGCTCAGCTGTCCCGATTATTATTGATACAACAATCACATACTCACCATGACCCTCTCACTCTTCTCTTACCAGGTTAATTATTGAAACTGATTGGCTTTGAAATGCAAGTGGTCTTATCAGTTGGCGAGCTGTACACTTTCACCTGGGCTGAAGCTGCACTGCAGTGGGATTCGAAAGCGTTTCAGAACAAGACTACACAGTCCTTCCAAAGGCCCCTAGGAGATCTCCATTTTTTTTTTTTTTTTTGGTTCAGGATTATCTTCAGGATACAAAATTCTTTGACCCTACCCAACAGACTCTTTCCTCCTAAACATCTTAACCCTTTGATAACCTTTAAAAGTAAATTGACTTGGGGGTGGGGGGTAGGCCCAGGCGGTAACAGCGGGTGGAGTACACATGGCTTGAAGAACTGACCTAAGGATCCCGGTTCTTGCCCCAGCTCCCCACATGTAGTGGGGAGGGGGGTCTCTTCACAAACAGTTGAAGCAGGTCTGCGGGTGTCTTATCTTTCCCTCCCCTCCTCTTCTGATTTCTCTCTGCCCTACCCAACAACAACAACAACAGCGATGGCAACAATAAAAATAACATCAACAACAAAGGCAATAAAATAGGAAAAATGGCCTCCAGGAGCAGTGGATTCATGGTACAGGCACTGAGCCCCAGCAATAACTCTGGAGGCAAAAAAAAAACAAAGTAAACTGACTGCCTTCAGCATTTATGTTTATATAAGTTACCAGAGACACCAGCATGACAGGACATTTTACTAGGAGAATCTTGTCCAGCCTGTTGCATTTGGATCACTTCATCAGAGGACAACACTTTTAGAACTGCCAAATACCTCTGAGCTGACCTCATTCGGCCTCTTCAGCTCACAGATAAGCGCCCAAGGTCTCTGCAAAGCCTTTACTAGGTCAGTACCAGGCTGGAGGAGACGGGTTAGGTTGCTCAGAAGCACATTCCTGGAGGGTGGAAACTAACCCGGCACGGGCAGGTGGATGCCAGGACAGATGAAGTTCCCAACCTGAAACCCCAGGCTCGAAAGAACGCATCCCAGACTGAGCAGGGCCGAGAGCAGATTGTCAGGACTAGGACTGATTTCTCAAAAGCAAGCAAGCAGAGGAAGGAGTCACTGTAAAACCTCCTGTCGCAGTCAGTGCATCTCCAGGGTGCCCCTCCTCAAGCCAGGTGCTCTGCTCAAACTGGACCATCTGTCTGTGGCAGCAGCTTGGGGAGGTCATGTTACAGTTTCACTGGGGTCACTTAGAAATGCTGCAGACTGGGAGCCGGGCAGAGGCGCAGCGGGTTAAGCGCACATGGCACCAGGCGCAAGGATGGGAGTAAGGATCTCGGACGAGCCCCCGACTCCCCACCTGCAGGGGTGTCACTTCATAGGTGGTGAAGCTGGTCTCAGGTGTCTGTCTGTCTTCCCCTCCTCTCTGTCCTATCCAACAACAATGACAGCAATAACAACAATCATAACAACAACAACCGTGAAAAACAACAAGGGGGCAACAAAAGGGAAAATAAAAAATAAAATAAAAAACCACAGAAATGAC
Source organism: Erinaceus europaeus (assembly GCF_950295315.1). Lineage (NCBI taxonomy): Eukaryota > Metazoa > Chordata > Mammalia > Eulipotyphla > Erinaceidae > Erinaceus > Erinaceus europaeus. The sequence continues at coordinate 98,631,902 of NC_080175.1, forward strand.
AAAGACCTAGAACAGAGATGCAGTACCTGTCCCGAAATATAAAATAGTCAACCCTTTTCTTTCTGTTTAAACAGATGCCAGAGACTGGGAGTATGGACCGACCAGTCAACGCCCATGTTCAGCGGGGAAGCAATTACAGAAGCCAGACCTTCTACCTTCTGCATCCCACAATGACCCTGGGTCCATGCTCCCAGAGGGATAGAGAATGGGAAAGCTATCAGGGGAGGGGGTAGGAAATGGAGATTGGGTGGTGGGAATTGTATGGAATTGTACCCCCTCCTACCCTATGGTTTTGTTAATTAATCCTTTCTTAAATAAAAAATAAAAAATATATTTAAAAAAAGAAATTTTCAACAACAAGAAAAAAAAAAAGATGCCAGTAGCACAGTGGCTAGGGCACTGAACTCTCAAGCATGAGGTGCTGAATTCGGGCATAGAATGTTGCCGGGGTGATGCTCTGGTCTTCTCCGTCGCTAGTAAATCTTGGATTTTTTTTTAAAGGTGCCAAAGAGTGAGGAAGCACTCTTCAGTGGGCAGGAAAATGTCCAAGAGCTGCACAGGGGTGGGTTAAGGACTGATTGTGCTGAGCAGATGTGCTTACTGTCACAGAACTATGCACTTAAAAATGGCTAACCAGCAAATTTCCTGTTCTGTATGTTTTAGAACATTAGAAAACTCTTAGTAGTTCTTAATTCACCAACATCTTCTGGTCTTTTGAATAAATAAAATTTTCACTCTTGTTTAGTCAAAAACAACTAAAAACAAATCCAGAATTCTTTTTTAAGGAAATAATTATGACTGAAAATCACTCAATAGGCCATCAGCATCTGAATAAATTTAATTTCAATTTTGCCAGAAGTAGTTGACAAAGAAACTAGCATTTTTTTACACTGAAAATAATATTGTGTCCCAATACTACCTTCCCCAAATTAAAAGAGAAAAAAAATAATAAAAGGCCTGTAAGAATAAGGTGGGCAGGAGGAAGATAACATAATGGCTCTGCAAAGAAATTCTCCTGCCTGAGGCGCCAAAATCCCAAGTTCAATCCCTTGTACCACCATAAGCCAGAGCTGAGCAGTGGTCTGGTAAAAACACAACAAAAAACAAAACAAGACTAACTAATAGTGGCTTGGGAGATGGCATAATGGTAGAACCTTGAATTTCCAGATCTGAGGTCCCAGACTCCACCCCTGGCACCATTTATGCCAGAGTACCCCCTTTGATCTCCCTCTATCTCTAGCTCATGAAATAAATGACAAAAAAAAAAAGTTGTTTTTATAAAATAAGCCAATGGAGAACCGTCTCCTTGTGTTTAAGACATGGGAGAGAAAGGGGATATTTTTCAAGGAAATAGAGGATTAGAGAGGATAAGTATATTGCTCAAGGTCCTAGCTTGAAAAATAAGGTCTAGGTTGGAATCTCAAGTAACCAGTCTCCAAACTTGGCCTCAGTGTGAACGAGTTGCTCTCCCTATGTACATGTATTTCTTGCTACCCATAAATAATGGAGTGAGGATGGAGTAGGGCTATGATAATCATGTGAGTCATGGACTCAGTAGCCAAAACACAGTCACTGTGGTAAACTTCTAACCTGCTACAAGTTTTGTTTCATAAGTAAGTGAATTGCAGCTGTCAAGTTCTCTACAGAAAAGCAGAATTCCAACAGCTGACCTTCCTCATACAACGTTCCACCCCCTGGCATTCTTCCGTGGACATCTGCTCTGGACTGACACTTCTATCAGACTCACTGGTACACCTCTTGACACTTTGCACAAAACTAGCAGCTTCCCTTTATGCTGCTGGGTTTTTCAAAGACTGACTGCAGCCAGCTGCCATGGGACTCTAGGCCATACCCCCCCCCCCCATGCTAGGTAATGCCCACAGAGCCAAGAAATGGCCGTCGAGGCAAGAAACGCCCCCGAGAGGCAAGAGAAGCCCACAGAGGCAGGAAATGTTCTTTAGCTGATAAAGCCTTGCCCACAGAGGCAAGAAACGCCCGCCTCAGGCCTTCCCTTGGCAGCACACTGGTTCTTGTTGCTCACTTACTTGTTCCTCCATGTTTGTGCCAGTTTCTTTTTTGAAAATGCCTGTACAATATAGGTTTCTCTTCACCCCACACTCCTGACACTATGGTCAATTAGTTAAAAAAAGAAAAGGGGGAATTGTTGGTATGCTTCATCTTGGTTTGGTCTCACTCCCCCCCACCTCTAGGAGTTGTGGTTAATCTGTGCCTTTTCGTGCTTCTCCCTTCTCCCCGCCCCCTATCCTACGTACTTCCTGAGTTCCACTCTGCCACCAGAGGAGAAAGATGGAGGAGCACATGGTGTGGTGATTAGGTTGTTTGCCCGCTCGTGAATAAAGATTAAACTGCGTTCTCAGCTCAGCCACGAGTTTCTGGTCATCTGTTACCTGCCTATGAATCCAGCCTGGAGAAAACAACAAGTCACACTTCCAAACTGTGGATTGTGGAGAGTTTTCTCCTCTGGACATTCCTCCAAGAGCAAGTAATCAATGAAACACTCCCATCACGGTCACAGATGCCAAAGGAAAGATATTTTTTGTAGTTTCTTTTACATTAAAAGTCTAATTTTGAGGCCAGGTGGTGACACAGCTGGTTGAGTGCACATTACAAAACACAAGGATCCGGGTTCGAGTCCCCAGTCCCCACCTACAGAGGGAAAGCTTGACAAGTGGCAAAGCGGATCTTCAGGTGTCTCTCTATCTTCCCCTATCCTCTCAATTTATAACTGTCTCTATCCTATAAATAACAAGAATAATAATTTAAAAATTAAAGAAAAAAAAAGGCCCAAGTTTTTCAATCTGAACATCGCACTGTTAGAAACAAAGTCTGAGGGCCTGGGTGGCAGCACACATGGGTGAGCGCACATTACAGTGCACAAGGACCCGGGTTTGATCCCCTGGTTTCCACCTGCAGGAGGAAAGCTTCACAAGTGGTGAAGCAGGGCTGCAGGTGTCTCTGTATCTCTCCCTCCCTATCATCCCCTACCCTCTCGATTTCTACCTGTCTCTATCCAATAAATAAATAAAGATAATTTAAAAAAATAAAAAAGAAATGAAGTCTGAAAATTTTAATCAGTTTCTGTACTTAACCTCATCCCAGGAAGTTTCCTGCCTGCCATGAGCTTGTAGGATACACTAGGGAAAAAACTGGAATTAGAGTTTCAAAGAGATCAGCAGGTGAATTCCAGTCAGAACAAAGAGGAAGACAAATACAGTGCTATTTATCTTTCTGTTGCAGGTTTTCCTGATGAATTATGAAGAAGACATTGAGAGTCAAGCTTGACCTCTGTGGTCCTGCCTGGTCTATATACCTTGTTTTGTATTGGGAACTGTATAACACACATGGAATAACCAAGTGTTCAGGAGGTTTAATAAATCGTACCTACATCACTAATTTTATCACGCCCTGTTATAAAACTACTTGCTTTAAAAAAAAAATTTTTGGATATAAAGGAGAATAAAAGCCACAATTTCCAGGAACTCTCAAGCAGTATTAGAGAGGACCCCAAATATGACAAGCTAACTCAAAATCTGAGCGTAGTCTGGGAGGCAGCACAGTGGATAAAGTGCCAGACTCTCAAGCTTACAGTCCTGAGTTCGAGCCCTGGCAATGCCTAGATCTCAGTCATACCACAGTGATCTCTCTCTCTCTCTCTCTCTCTCTCTCTCTTTCTCTGCTTTTCTCATTAATAAATAAAGTGGAAAAAAATTTTTCTTCAGTTGGCCAGGCTCAAAAGACATAGGTAGAGTGAAATGTCCTCTACAGAATGATGCTTAATGGGACATGTCTACATACATTAAGAAATTGTATGGGGCCTGATTGGTGGCTCACTCAGTACACCACAAATGTCAGCATGAGAGACAACTCCGGTTTAAGTCCCCAGTCCCCACCAGCAGGACAAGCTTCACAGTGGTGGAACAGTGTTCTCTCTTCTCTGTCTCTCCTTCTCTCTTTGTCTTTCATGCTACATTTTTTTTTAATGACCATTGGGAACAATGGAGCTGTATTGACACTGAGTCCTATCAATAGCACCGATGGCAAGAAAGAAATTTGCTGCATTGCACCAAAGTAAAAGACTCTGAGGTGGAGGTGGGGGGTTAGGTGCTGAGGCATGATGGTGGGGGAGGATCTAGGTCGGGGATGGTGAAGAAAGAAATTTTATAAATTTTTCCTGGGGAATTATCTTATAGACATAATTGTACATTTATACCTATGGGTTGAAGAACAAAAATACTTAAAGCAACAGTGCTTCAATTTGTATAAAAGGAAAAAATATCTGCAGAAAACAGGGTAACTTTAAAAAATGAACTAAATTTCTCTGTTCTATTATAAAAATATTTCCAGTACTAAGTTAAAAAAATGTTGGAGTGAAAAAAAGTATCTCTAATATGTCTCCATGTGTGTATATGCATGAATGTATTAAATACACAGACAGAGTGGATTCAAGATGCCTGAACTGGGAGAACCTACATCTACCACCTGTGTTCACAGCAGAACTACTCTAGAAACTGCAACAATGTGTACAAAAATGAACCTGAAACCTGCTTGCACAGAATTTCCACAGCAATAGACAAAAGGATAGCGTCTAGGTGGAAAGGATACAGAGAAACATCGTTGCCAAGAAAGAACCCCACCATTTGGCAAAAAAAAAACTAGACATGTCCTCTAGAAACATTACTCTGCGAAGCAAGAGGACTGGGTGTACTGGACCTTTCACATCACAACCTTATAATCTCACACGTACAACACTGGTGTGGGGATTAAGAAACTGGACATAAACTATGTCAGAGTTTCTGGCAAGAGCCAATTTAGTGACCTCTCACAATGTTGTTGTCAGCAGTACTGGTAGACCTCACACTGGAATCTTCTTTTTCCACATTGGAATTTAATCTCCATCGTAATGGACCCTGGAGAGAACACCCCTGAGGAGAGTTCCACTCACCTCTAGCTGATAGCTGAACAAAATGGGAGCTGAAAGATATTTGTCAAGAGTGCTTACACCTGGCAGACAAACTGACCCAATCACTGGCAACCCACGCGTGACTGCTAACACCCAACAAATAGCTCAAGGCTTAATGAGTAAGCCTTCCTCCTCCACTGCCCCTAGTCAGCCAGGGTCCTGCCCAGATTAATGACCCTCAGGTTCTGAGGAGGATAATAAAGGCTCGTTGTAAGTGGATATCATTTCCAGTAATTTGCCATGCAGCAATCAATTATGAAAACAGTTCTCAAAGAGGAAAATAGAGAGTGACCCAAGAATAATAGACTCAGATTCCTGTTATCCCCTGAGTGAATACCTGGTCACCAGCTACAACAGAGGCTCCAGCTTTCTTTCAGATCCACCCCAGAATGGATTCTGTGTGACCTCCACAACCTAGTGGCTGTTGGACACCAGTGACCATGGACTCATGATTTTGCCAGGCCTGCCCCTGCTAAAACTATTCAGCCTTAGTACACAGGTTCACCAGGCACTTGTGGCCTCAATTCTCTAGTCATCCCTCAGGTCCACAGAGCAAAGAATACAGCGGCTGAACTAAATATATCGTAGGCTCCAGAGCAGAATGACAAAAGTCAAGGTTGAACTGTGAGCTGAAGAATAGTGAAACCACCTCAAAAAATTTTTTAAGAAATGTAATTAAGACACAAAAGAGTTATGGAAAAATATTAAAAGGAACCCATCTGCAGGTTTAACTCATGGATAGAAAGCACACACTATGTGGTTTGCTCTGCAGTGGTTGTGTCTATACTGAACATGTCCAGACTTTTCCGCCTTGTCATTATTTCCTAAACAATACAGCAGAAAAATTTACATAGCATTTACATTGTATAGGTGGTCTAAATAAGTAACTTAAAGTATCAGCTCAGAACTCACACAAATTCAAGTCTTAGCACCATCATAAACCAGAGCTGAGCAATGCTCTGATCTCTCTACTTAAAAAATAAATAAAATACTTTAAATAAATAAATACAGGGAGTCGGGCGGTAGCGCAGTGGGTTAAACGCAGATGGCGCCAAGCGCAAGGACGAGCGTAAGGATCCCGGTTTGAGCCCCCGGCGCCCCACCTGCAGGGGAGTCACTTCACAGGCGGTGAAACAGGTCTGCAGGTGTCTGTCTTTCTCTCCTCCTCTCTGTCTTCCCTTCCTCTCTGCGTTTCTCTCTGTCCTATCGAACAACGACATTAATAACAACAATAATAACTACAATGATAAATAAATAAAAACAGTATATGAAATTACAGATATGAGTTGTGTGCAGATACTGTGACATTGTAGATAAGGTAATACCAGTCTCAGGATCTTAGGGCTCTACAGTTAATGCCTCATGCAAAGCAATGGATAACTGTACTCAACACCAGAAGGGGAAGAAAAAAAAAAAGCAACAATGGTAGCAGCCTCTCAGACACATCCATTGGTCTCCTCTGCCTGCGTTCACAGATTTGTGTCTCTCCTCCACCCCCTCATTTTAACAGGTTTTTGTGACAGCTAGAATCCTATAGAAGGTCAGGGGCCAGGAGGTGGTGCACCTAGTTGAGTGCACACATTACAGTGTGCAAGGACCCAGGTTCAAGCCCCTGGTCCCCACCTGCAGAGGGAAAGCTTTGCGAGTGGTGAAGCAGGGCTGCAGGTATCTCTCTGTGTCTTTCTCCCTCTCTATCTCCCCCTTCTCTCTCAAATTCTGGCTATCTCTACCCAATAAATAAATAAAAATTATTTTTTAGAAAACAGAATGGATATCACTCCCAATCTTAGGTTATAATGGGTATGAGTGGCTTCTGGCATTCTCTTTCAGATGATTCATTCTGGACTACATCAACCTTTGTACAAAGAGCAAAGTCCTAAGGTACAAAGAGAGGTCTCTTGCTAAGAGCCAGTGAAGGACAGTCTCCCCACAACCACCATGGGGTTGAGCCGTTTTGAAAACAGATCCTATAGAACGTGGGAACACCGGGAACACGGAGATGACTGCAGCCCTACTTGGCTACTTGGATGCTTTATCAGGAAAGAGCCCACGCCACAAAGACCAGCAAAGCCGCACCCAGATTCCTGACCCTCAGGATCTGAGGAGGATAATAAAGGCTCCTTGTAAGTGGAAAACATTTCCAGCAATTTGCCGTACAGCAATCAATTATGAAAACAGTTCTCAAAAAAGGAAAACAGAGAGTGACCCAGGAATAATATATTTGGAGGAGATGCTATTTAAAAAGAAAACCAACCGATACTTTTATTTTTAAAAGATTTATTTTGTTTCATCTGAGAGACTGTTTCACAGGAGGCAGAGAGAAGAGAGGCAAGTCAGAGCACAGTTGCGGCACATGTGGAGCTGGGAATTGAACTAGGACTCCTGGGCATGAAAGCCCAACCCTCTACCAGTCAATGTATTTCTCCAGCCACAAACAGATATTTGCATAAGTGAAGAGTATTGGGCAGTGCAAGCTCTATTAGAAGAGACAGGTGATAAAAAGTAGCTAAATGGGGGTCGGACGGCAGCGCAACGGGTGGGTCAAGCGCAAGTGGCTCGAAGTGCAAGAATTAGCCTAAGGATCCTGGTTCGAGCCCCGGCTCCCCACCTGCAGGGGAGTCGCTTCACAGGCGGTGAAGCAGGTCTGCAGGTGTCTGTCTTTCTCTCCCCCTCTCTGTCTTCCCCTCCTCTCTCCATTTCTCTCTGTCCTATCCAACAATGATGACATTAACAACAACAATAATAACTACAACAACAATAAAACAACAAGGGCAACAAAAGGAAAAAAATAAATAAATAAATTTTTAAAATTAGCTGACTATGAGGCAATGGTCCCTACCTACAGGGGGGAAAGCTTTGCGAGTGGTGAAGCAGGGTTGCAGGTGTCTCCTTATCTTCCTATCTCTCCCTACCCTCTCAATTTCTGGCTATCTCTATCTAATAAATAAATAAAGATAATAAAAATGTTTTTAAAGAATGTTTTAAAAATCACTATTCGGTTAATTCTTAACTACTGGATAATCAAAATATCTTCTACCTGTTGTATACTTCCTGAAAGGATATTTTCTAAGTGGAAATCTAGTAACAAGAGGAAAAAAAGGAAAAAAAGGCAGTGGGCTTCGGAGTATGGATTGACCTTGTCAACGCCCATGTCCAGTAGAGAAGCAATTGCAGAAGCTACATCTCCCACCTTCTGCACCCCATAGATATCTTTGCTCCATACTCCCAGAGGGATAAAGAACAGGGAAGCTTAACAGATGAGTGGCTGAGCAAGTTATGGTCTAGATACATAATGGAATACAACTCAGCTACTAAAAATGGCGAATTCACCTTCTTCATCCCATCTTCGGTGGAGCTTGAAGGAATCATGTGAAATGAGATCAGCCAGAAAGAGAAGGCAAAATAAAGGATGACACTAAGCAGAACTTGGACTAGAATTGGTGTATTGCACCAAAGTCTCCCTCCATTTCTCTCTCTGGGTCTCTGTATCTATTTAAAAAGAAAAAAATATATATTTATGTTACTATCCCATTTGGAGAACAATTTATCTTTCAGAAACACTTCTTTCCGAACAAATAAAACTTTATTTATTTATTAATTTTCAGGGCCATAGTCTCACACATTTATGATTTTGCTGCTCTGGGCCACTTTTTTCTGATTCGGACAGGCTCAGAAACACACCGGCTAATAAGTAATACATAAACAAAAATAAAATACAAGTTTAAAAAAAAAAATGTTAGAGGCAAGACTAGAAACTGCGCCTTGAGGTCTAACTCCAATCTGAAAAGTGGAAGGTTGAGAATAAGTTTGCTTGGTTTGTGTCTGAGGCCCTTCAATCACTGGTGGTGGTTTTCTGTAAAATGAAGTTGTTGATCCTTCCTGACAGTAGAAACGAAATCAGAGAATATAAATGAAGCTCTTCCTTCTTCTTCTAGCATTTGCCCTTCTTCCGTAGCCAGTCCACAGCGTCAGGTTGAGCCTGATGTCAAGTTTCGAGACCTCCTTTGAATCTGGAGAGGTGGCAGTCGTTGACTATGTGGGTCATAGTCTGTCTGGAGCCGCAGGGGCAGTTCGGGTCGTCTCTGGCTCCCCAGCGATGGAACATAGCGGCGCACCGGCCATGGCCTGTTCGATAGCGATGGAGGAGGGCCCGATCATAACGTGCCAGGTCAAAGCCGGGTTGACGCTCGCAGGGGTCTGTGATGAGGTGTTTGTTCTTTACCTCGGCTGACTGCCAACTCTGTTTCCAAGAGTCTGGAACAGAGAAGTTCAGTGTAGGCGTAGGGGACCAGATTGGGTGACGAGACGTCAAGCGTTGGACAGGGTGGGCGAAGATCTCCGCGTATATTGGCAGGTCCGGTGGAGCGTAGACGTGGGAAATGAACTTAGATGATGCCGCATCCCGACAAATATCTGGCGGGGCAATGTTGCTAAGGACTGGCAGCCATGGAACTGGGGTGGAACGGATGGTTCCAGAAATTATCCACTTGGTTGATTCCAAATTATATTCCTCCATGAAGCTCTTCCTCAAACTTAGGAACAATAGCGCAGTGGAAGGCTCCCGGTTACTCCGCTATTTACAAAATGCTTGATCTATCTACCTTGCACATTTTCTATAAAACTCTCACCCAAGTGCTGTCACCAAGAGTGTTTGGACAGACTTACGTGGGTTCCAAGAATGCCAAGGAAAGTAATATACCCAGAGCTGACCTACATAGAACAAAAGCCACTTCCTGCTGCTTACACTGCACAGTGCATCCAATAGTGGTATTGGGATTTTTCGCACGAAGCCTCTTCTGTATGCCTTGTGAGAATATTCATTTTTGAAAAGAGAAATATAAATAAGTGAAGTGGGAAACTGACAGTAATTTTCATGAGACTTTTACAACTAATTTAATATGAAACCTCTAGTTCATGAAGACAAGACTGAAAGGCTTACAATGATAGCTAATTTCATCATCATTTAATTTTTTTTCTCTGCACATGAGAAGTTAAAGGGAAGGTAGAAATAACTGAGTGCTTTCAATACTCGATGTCAAAATTATTAGTAGAAATGTGTTTAATTTTTGTCAATATCTCATTCAATTTTCCTCATACTTATCGCAGCGAAGTCCTGTATTGTGTTGTCATAAGTGAACGATTCTCTTGATTGATCCACAGAGAGAGATGATCACACTAATTTAAAAGTGTACCTGGCATTGTGGAGGTTGCATAGTGGTTATGCAAAAGATTTTCATGCCAGAGACATGATTTCCTAACTTCTTTTCACTTTAAAAACACTTATTCCCTGTTTCTGTCTGTCCCTAGTGGGGCAGGGCTCTGGGGAGGTGAGGTTCCAAGACACATGGGTGAGGTCGTCTGCCTGGGGAGGTCAGGATGGAACCATAGTAGCATCTGCAATGTGGAGGCTAAAACACAGTAAAATATAAAGCAGAATAAAATGTTTAATAATCAGGAACCTAAAGGTAAGACTATAGCAGGCGAGAATTGGAGTCTTCATTTTGGAAAAAGCTCGGAAGTCTATTAAGGGGCCTATGACTACTAATTTTTGCCTGAGCCCAACAGCTAACATGCAGGTGGGCTAAAAGTATTGTCTGGGAAAATGGTGTCAGAGTCGTAAATAGGACTAGAAAGCTGGATCAGGTCAAAGACTAGCTCTCAAATATGAGAAAAGTATATAAAATCTGTTAACTGTAAACCCCACCAGAAAAAAAAAAAATTGATCTGACCTAGGGCCATTTATAAGATCATTGAGCCTCAGGGAATATGGAGAAGGACTGAAGTATTTGTCCTCCCCTCTCAGATCCCTGGACTCCTGATGTAAGTGGTTTCCCGTAACTCTTCAGTTCAGAAGATAAATTGGCTGTAAATACCACTTTAGGGGCTAGAGAAATAGCTCACTTGGGTAGTGCGCAAGACCAGATTAATCTGGCCCCATTGTATTGAGAAATTTGGTGCTTAGTCTCTCACTCTCTCCCAAGGAAGGAAGGAAAGAAGGAAGGAAGGAGGAAGGGGAGGAAGGAAGGAAGGAAGGAAGGAAGGAAGGAAGGAAGGAAAGAGGAAGGAAGGAAGGAAGGAGGGAATGACTTTCTTTCTCCTTTGCATTGCCCTTGCCTCCCTACCATATCTGCTCTCTTTCATTTTTTGCTTTCTCATTTGTTTTTTTATTTTTATTTATAAAAAGGAAACACTGGGGTGTTGGGAACTAACACAGCACGTTAAGCGCAAGGATCTGTTAGGATACAGGTTCGAGCCCCCGGCTCCCACATGCAGGCGAGTCGCTTTACAGGTGGTGAAGCAGGTCTGCAGGCGTCTCTTTGTCTCTTTTCCTCTCTATATACTCCTTCTCTCTCAGTTTCTCTCTGTCTCTATCCTATAACAAATAAATAAATAATTTTTTAAAAAACACTGAAAAAATCATAGGATAAGAGGGGTACAACTCCACACAGTTCCCACCACCAGACCTCCGTATCCCACCCCGTCCCCTGACAGCTTTCCTGTTCTCTATCCCTCTGGGAGCATGGACCCAGGGTCACTGTGGGATGCAGAAGGTGGAAGGTCTGGCTTCTGTCATTGCTTCCCCGCTGAACATGGGTGTTGACAGGTGGATCCATACTCCCAGCCTGTCTCTCTCTTTCCCTAGTGGGGCAGGACTCTGGGGAAGCAGAGCTCCAGGACACACAGTGGGGTTGTCCAGGGAAGTCCAGTTGGCATCACAGTAGCATCTGGAACCTGGTGACTGAAAAAAGAGTTAACATATAAATCTACACAAATTGTTGACTAATCATGAGCCTAAAGGCTGGAATATTGCAGATGAAGATTTGGGCTCTCCATTCTGTAGATAGCTAATAGGCATATTTTAGTTATATTTCAAAGGGCCCATGACTATACTAGTTTTTTTCCTGAACCTGACGTTTCTTTTTTTCCTTTCTTTCTTTCTTTCTTTCTTTTCTTTTCTTTTTTTTTATTTATTACCAGAGCACTATTCAGCTCTGGCTTCTGGTGGTGTGGGGGATTGAACCTGGGACTCTGGAGCCTCAAGCATGAGTCTGTTTGCATAATCATTATGCCTTCTACCCTCTGCTAGCCTGACATTTCATCTGCATTTGTTTGTTTTTAACACAGCACTGCTCACCTCTGGCTCATAGGGATTGAACCTGGGATCCCAGAGCCTCAGGCATAAGAGTCTGTTTGCATAACCATTAAGCTATCCCCCCTCCCCATGCATGCTCTGTTCTCAAAGGTGAACATCCTTCTCCACTCCTTAAGGAAGGAGCAGCAACACCTTTTGCAAAAGAAGAGAAAGAAACTATTTCTGTAGCACTGGCAAGATAGCTCGCTGGGACAGTGTGCTTGCTTCCTCATGGACGTGACCTGGGCCTGAGCCTGACCCCCTGCATAGAGGCTAGCTCCACCAATGTCTCTCTAGCTCTGTCTTCCCATCTGAAAAAGTTGGCATGGAGCAATGAAGTCCACAGACAACCAAAAATAAATAGGTAGGTAGGTAGATAGATAGATAGATAGATAGATGATAGATAGATAGATAGATAGATAGTTAGTTAGATAGATAGATAGAAAGAAAGATAGATAGATAGATAGGTAGGTAAATTCCCTTTCAGGCTCAACAGTTAGTCTTCTGGTTCACCTAGTTTCCAACCACAGCACTGTATAAGCTCTGGTGCTATGGCGTCTCTCTCTCTCTCTCTCTCTCTGTCTATCTCTAAGAGTAAGTGAAAAAGTCATTCCAGGAGTGGTGACTCATACATTTGAGAAGCCCGGTACCCCCCACCCCCGCCACCCCAGAAACAAAGATTTCCATAGAATTGGAGCATCAAAGTTCAACCTATGTTGTTCAAGGTCGGAATTTAGTGAAAAATAAAGTCTTTCAAGCAGTGCCAAGGTACTATCATAGTAATTGGGTACACCGGAAACGGAAAACATTTTCTCTGGTGCTCTAGGAGAATAGAGTAGCGTTAGCATTTGTCAAAAGTATTGCCCGAGGAGTTTATGAGTAGTTACTGTTGAGTAACCCTGCCATTGTATGTACACTTGTCAAGATTCTCCCCAGCTCAAACTCCTATTTTTAGACATTTCAAGTTAGTTGGAGTGTCTTATTATTTACTTCAAATAAATTCAGAGAAGAAAAAATGTGTGTTAAAGTATACATGTTTCAGGTCCATGGTAACTACTACCCATCACACATCACAACACCCACCCTTTACTCCACATCCACACTAAGCACTATTTACACTCACTAAAGAATGTAAGTGCCTGGGAATCCAGCGGTAGCGCAGCGGATTAAAAGGACCAGTGTAAGGATCCCGGTACAAGCCCCCAGCTCCTCACCTGTAGGAAAGTTGCTTCACAGGCTGTGAAGCAGGCCTGCAGGTGGCTGTCTTTCTCTCCCCCTCTCTGTCTTCCCCTCCTCTCTCCATTTCTCTCTGTCCTATCCAACAATGATGACATCATCATCATCAACAACAACAATAATAACTATAACAACAATGAAAAACAACAAGGGCAACAAAAAGGAGAAATAAATATAAAAAATAATAATAATAAAAAGAATGTAAGTGCCTAGGGGCAGGCAGTGGTTCACCTGGTTAAGTGCACACATTACAATCTGCAAGGATCTGGGTTCAAAATCCTGGTCCCCACCTGCAGGGGGGAAGCTTCAGGTCTCCTCCTCTCTCAATTTCTCTCTTTTGGCTAGGAACACCTAGCCAAAAAGGAAGGAAGGAAGGAAGGAAGGAAGGAAGGAAGGAAGGAAGGAAGGAAGGAAAAAAGAAAGAAAGAAAGAAAGAAAGAAAGAAAGAAAGAAAGAAAGGGAAAGGAAGGAAGAAAGGAAGGAAGGAAGGAAGGAAGGAAGGAAGGAAGGAAGGAAGGGAGGGAAGAAAAAAGCTGTCCAGCCACACAAACAGCAAGGCAATGGGATCACATATCAGACCTATTTGTGATCTCTTAGAAGATGCAATAAAAGCCATCACTGGTTTGGAAATAAGTAAATAAATAAATAAAATCTTAAACATTAAAAGGTGATAAAACACAAAGGAATGACAAAAATGTAAAAAAAATTAGTCAAACCTTACAAGAGAAAACAACGAATTGGAAAAATGTCTATAAAGATATGGAAGGGTAGTTCTCATATTCTGTGTTTTTTCTTTAAAAACTTTCTTTGTCTGTGATTGGTGCATTTAGGTTTTCTAGTTCTTCTTGGTTCAGTTTTGGAAGGGCATATGCTTCTAGGAATTGTTCCATTTCTTCCAGATTCTTTAGGTTGGTGGCATATAGTTCTTCATAGAAGTTTCTCAAGATTTTCTGGATTTCTGTGATGTTAGTTGTGATATCTCCTCTGTCGTTTACAATTCTATGAATTTGAGTCTTCCCCCTTTTTTGTTTAGTGGGTCTGGCTAGGGGTTTGTCAATTTTGTTTAATCTTTCAAAGAACCAACATTTGGCTTCATTGATCTTCTGTATGGTTCTCTTATTTTCGATGTTGTTTATTTCTGCTCTAATTTTACTGATTTCTGTCCTTCTAGTTGCTTTAGGGTTCCTTTGTTCCTCTTCCTCTAAGTCCTTGAGGTGTGCAGTAAGGTCGTTTATTTAAACTTTTTCTTGTTGTTTAATATGTGATTGTATGGCTATGAGTTTCCCTCTCAATACTGCTTTAGCTGTGTCCCAAATATTTTGATAGGTTGTGTCTTCATTTTCATTTGTTTCCAGGAACATTTGAATTTCTTGCTTGAGTGACTCTCTGACCCAGTGGTTATTAGGGAGTATGTTGTTTAGTTTCCAAATTCTGTGTCTTTTAATAATTTTCAGTTTGTTGTTAAATGTTAGTTTTACTCCACTGTGGTCTGAGAAGATACTTGGGATGATATCAGTGCTCTTGAATTTACTGATGCTGTCTTTGTGGCCTAACATGTGGTCTATCCTTGAGTATGTGTTGTGTGGATTTGAGAAGAATGTGTATTCCAGTTTTTTGGGGTGAAGGGCTCTGAAGATGTCCAGGAGGTCTAGTCTGACCATCTCTTCATTTAATTCTCGTTTCTTTGTTGATTCTCTGCTTTGTTGATCTGTCTAACTGTGAGAGTGGGGTGTTAAACTCTCCCAGTATTATTGTATTACTATTGATGTATTTTTGAAGTTCTTTCAGTAGGTGTTTGATGTATTTAGATGGTCCCTCATGGGGTGCATAGATGTTAGTAACTGTTAAGTCTTCTTGGCTGATTAATCCTCTAATCATTATGTAATGTCCTTGCCTATCTTTTATTACTTTATTTAAATTAAAATCTATTGTGTCAGAGATGAGAATGGCTTTTCCAGCTTTTTTGTGGTCCATTAGCCTGTATGATAGTTTTCCATCCTTTCACTTTAAGTCTGTTTATCTTGTTGTGTCAGATAGGATTCTTGCAAGCAGCATATGATTGGGTTATGTTTTCTGATCCATCCTCCCACTCTGTGCCTTTTGATGGGTGAATTTAAGCCATTGACATTTATTGATATTATGGATTTAATGTATTGTAGTGCCACTGTTCAATGAATTTTTATTTTCTCTGATATATGGCAAGTATTATAGTGAAGTTCTTGTTTATAAGAGGTCTTTTAGAACCTCTTTCAGGGCCAGTTTGGTGATGGTTGCTTCCTTTAACTATTGTTTGTCTAAGAAAGTTTTGATCCCTCCATCTAGTTTGAATGAAAGTCTAGAAGGATATATTATCCCTGGTTGAAACCCTTTTTCATTCAGGGCACGATAGGTATCTTGCCATTCTCTTCTGGCTTTTAAAGTTTGAGTGGATAAGTCTGCTGATAGTCTTATGGGTTTTCCCCTGTATGTGACTTTTTGTTTTTCTCTTGCAGCCTTTAGGATCCTTTCTTTATCCTTACTTCTTCTCATTGTGACTATGATGTGTCTTGGTGTCTTCAGGTCTGGGTTGATTCTGTTTGGTACTCTCTGGGCCTCTTGAATCTTAATGTCCTTTCTGTTATTCAGATCTGGGAAGTTTTCTTCTATTATTTCCTCTAGAATGTTTCCTTCCCCTTCCTCTCTTTCTTCCTCAGGCAGGCCAATTATACAAATGTTTCTTCTTTTGAGATCATCCCATATGTCTCTGTTGTTGTTTTCAGTGTCTCTCAATCTCTTTTTGAGCTCTTTCACCTCTTTCTTAGTTTTCTCTAACTCATCCTCTGTCTGTTTTCTGCTGCTGTTAGTTTGTTTTCCCTTCCCTCAGCTTCTTTCCTCAGTTCAGCTGTTTCAGCTTTCAGTTCTCTAATTGCCTCAAGATAATCAGTATTTTCCTTGGGGATCTCAACTGTTGTTTCCCTAATACTGCCATTCCTTTTCTCCAAAGTTTTTTTAATTCCTGTGATTAATAAGTTTATTGTTGCTTGCATACTTTTCTTATCTATGGTTACTTCTGGCTGATTTGTAGTTTCTTCTGGGCTCTTGTCTTCATTCATTGTAGTAGCAGTTTTATTTGCTCTTTATCTACCCATTTTTTTATTAATGTGTTTCTTATTTTTATGTTCTGTTGTTCCTCAGTTGATGTGTTTTGAGTGCAAGCAACACTGTACTAAATACCTTTATCACAAATGCAATCACCAACCTCAGAAATTACAATAGCAACAGAAGCAAGGATTCAAGCAGTTTAACCACTACCAGTTAGCCAAACAATGTCTCCAGTTCATGAAAAAATAGCAACCAAGTCCAAGTGAAGAAGAAAGAGAAAGGAAAGAAGGGATAGCAAGAATAGACAATTATGCAAATCTACTATCCACTGTATATTCTAGGGGTAGCAAGAGGAGAAAAGAAAAGGAAGTAGAGCAGAGATACACACATAGAGTCCACTCTGAGTCATATTTCTTCCCCAAAATAATTCACAAATGAGTGTGAGTGAATTCAGAAAGCCAAAGAAGGAGGAAGGAAGAAAGGAAGACAAGAAAAAAAAAGGGAAAAAAAGGAAGAAAAACAAGAGAGAGAAAAGGAAAAAAAGATTATAAAAAGAACTGTAATAAAGGAGCAGTGAGAAGAAAGTTTTTTATTTTGTTTTTTAATTAACTAAGAGGAGGGAGAAGGGGAGAGTGGGTAGAGGAGGTAGGAGTAGTTAAACAAGTTCCTCTCGCAATGGATAAGACGCCCAGTCCCCTAGCAATGGAAAATACACTAAGAGTTAATTCTGGTCAACCTAAAGGAGGGGGGGAAAGAGATACACCTTATATAATATTAATAATAAAGTAGATCAGGGTATAAAACCCTGTCCCAGATTGCCTCAAGCCACCTGAGCAGAGGCAGCTGATTGTTAAGAAAGTAAAACAAACAAACAAAAAACCAAAAAAAAAAAAAAAAAAAAACCAAAAAACCTCAGAGCAGTCTTTCCCTTTTGTAGATCCAATTGACCATTTAGAAAGAAAGAGGGCCTTGGGTTTCAGAAAGGAATAGACTTGGAATGGAACCCCTGTTGGGCCAGGAATCTTGGTAAAGAAAGAAGCTCAGCAGGGTAGCCTGCTAGGAGCAGCTCTCTGGCTCCCAGGGTCTGGTTTTGGGGGGGGGGGGGGGGGGGGTCAGGGGTGTGCTTCGGGAATAATAAAAAAAAAATTCCCTTTCTTTTTTCCTCTATATTCTTTTTTTTATTATTTTTTAAATATTTTATTTTATTTATTTATTCCCTTTTGTTGCCCTTGTTGTTTTATTGTTGTAGTTATTATTGTTGTTGTCGTTGTTGGATAGGACAGAGAGAAATGGAGAGTAGAGGAGGGGAAGACAGAGAGGAGGAGAGAAAGATAGACACCTGCAGACCTGCTTCACCACCTGTGAAGCGACTCCCCTGCAGGTGGGGAGCCGGGGTTCGAACCGGGATCCTTATGCCGGTCCTTGCGCTTTGCGCCACCTGCGCTTAATCCGCTGTGCTACAGCCCGACTCCCCTTTCCTCTATATTCTAACCCAAACTGGGCTATATTCGCCCCCTTGGTGTCACAGCTAGGGCCCCGAATTCACTGTCCTGCTAAAGGCAAAAAATCCTACCGTTTCCAGCAGTTGTTGTGGGAACTCAGACCAGAAGCTACTTCTCAGTCTGCCATCTTGGCTCCACCCCCCGCCTTTTTTAGAAACATAGCTAGCACCCAACAATCGCCAGATATCTTCTAGTGGTGCCAGAGTTTGAATGTGGAGCTTCAGAGTTTATGACATGACGTCTTTTACATAACCACTGTGCTCTCTCTCCACCCAACCACATATTTATTTACTGGGAAGAAAGAATATTTTAAAATGTAATATTTTAGGACTAGAATGGGAAGCCGGGTGTTGTGGTCTCTCTCTCTGCCTGAAAGAAAACGGATAAAAAAAAAAAAAGTCAGTCTAAATGACATTAAATCACATATGTACAAGGCCCTGCCCCCCTAAATTTATTTTGTACAATATTTACTTGTGTATTAGTGAGAGAAAGAGAGAGAGAGGGAGAGGGAGAGAGCAGTAAAGAACTAGAGCATCACTAGTTGATGCCAGAGGTGCCAGCGGTCAAACTCTGAACCTCGTGCCTGAGTCCAGCACCTGAGGAAGCGTGAGATCCCAGGCTCGATCCTCAAGATCACATCTGCTAGAGTGCTGCTTTTGCCTCTCTAGCTCCTCTCTCTCCCTGTCCCATAAAATAAATAAAATAAAAATCAACCAGAAATGGACAGAGGATTTAAATCTGCCTTTGCAGGACCTAGACTCTCCACTTCCCTCGAATCCCAGCTCCTTCTATTCATTTTTGTCTTTCATCCAAGTTCATTTCAGCTGTTGTTTCCAGCCACCAGAATACTAGCCGCTGCAGGCTCCACAGTGCTATTATGTTCCATGTTATAATGTGACAGGACTGAATGTGAG